>NW_026925074.1:0-25311 GCF_032062105.1 Saccostrea cuccullata
AGTATATAATGTAAACACAGTGTAAACACCCCGTATTTAGGGGCTGTATGTACTGAATTGACCCGGCTATCCCCCACAGACCCCCTAATCTGCACTCTCTTGACCCACCTATCCCCCACAGGGGCTGCACTCCCTTGACCCGGCTATCCCCCCAGGGGCTGCACTCCCTTGACCCGGCTATCCCCCAGACCCCCAATCTGCACTCCCTTGACCCAGCTATCCCCCCAGACCCCCCAATCTGCACTCCCTTGACCCGCCTATTCCCCCAGCCAATCAGAATACAGCATTTTTGACCTCATTTGCATAAAAAGTGCACTCAGTTGACCCGCCCGGCCAGACCCCTTATACTACTTATGACGGTGACATCCCTTGTAGTGCTTTAAATACTGTTATTAATATTTTATACTGGATGCGGAATTCCACTCGCAACCAATGCAAAGATATCAGAACTGGGGTGATGTGATCTTGTTTCTTGGTCCTTGTTATTATTCTCGCCGCAGTGTTTTGAATTCTTTGTAGTCTTGATAGGGAGCTGGAGCTCAACCCGTATAGCAATGCGTTGCCATAATCCAATCTAGAAGTGACGAGTGAGCACACTAAGGTTTTGCAGGCGCTTTCTGTAATATATTTACGTATCCGACCGATATTACGCAGCTGATAGAAGCACTGTTTAGAAATAGAACTTATCTGGTCGTCCATGCTTAATGACCAATCAAAACATACACCTAAATTTCTAACACAGGACGATACATTTATGATTTGACCATCATTTGAAAATTCAAATTGTAATTTGCGAAATCACGGGATCTGTTTTTTGGCGTAAAGACAATAAGTTCTGTTTTGTCTTGGTTTAATTTAAGCAAGTTAGTTTTCATCCATGCGCTGATATCTGACATGCATCTTTCTAACCGTGCCGCTACGGCATTCCATGTAGCTGTTGGTTTGATGATCATATATACCTGAGTATCATCAGCGTAGCTATGAAAGGACATTCCATGTCTGCGACAGATCTCACCAATGGGTTTTGAAAACATGCAGTAAAGCTTAGGACCTAAGACAGACCCTTGTGGAACTCCGAACTTTAGCTGAAAATTAGATGACATGGATGAATGAACTGCGACTCGTTGACACCTGTTGTTTAGGTAAGATTCCATCCAAAGCAGGGCGTCACCATAGATGCCATAGGAAAATTTAAGACGATTAAGAAGGATAGAATGATCTATCACGTCAAAAGCAGCCGATAAATCCAACATCAAAAGAACCGCACATGAGTTGGAATCTAGCGCTGATACGATATCATGATGCACCTTCAGGAGAGCTGTCTCTGTAGAATGGTGTACTCGGTATGCAGATTGGTAAGTATCCTGTAGATTGTTTGCCACAAGATGATGTTCTATTCGTGTACTAACCACTTTTTCAAGAATCTTTGAGATGAAAGGAAGGTTGGAAACCGGGCGGTAGTTCTTGAATACCTCTGCATCGAGTCCTTGTTTCTTAAGTAGTGGGCGGACTATGGCTTCTTTAAATGATGATGGTACCGATGATTCTGCCAAGGATTTGTTGATTATGTTCGTAATAATAGGAAGCAGATTGTCAAAGCATGACTTAAGAATTGGCGTAGGGATGGGATCTAACTCACACGACTTAGAAGCTGAGTTCATGATGAGTTTACGAACGTCAGTCTCTGAAGTTGGGTGGAAACAGTTCAAAGAAGATCCCATAAATCCGATGTCCGCATATACGTAGAGCGTTATCTTCTAAATCCTTAGAAGCAGAAAGATGGTCTCTGATGGTGGATATTTTCCCCGAGAAAAATCTCCCAAAGGTGTTTGCAAGTTCTTCTTTGTTTTCATGAGTTGGGAAAATAGGACCATGATTGTTACCCAGAAGATTGTTAGTTATCCTGTAAAGTTGTTTCTGGTCGCTTCCGATCTCTGTAATTTTTTCCGACTAGTATTCCTTCCTTGCAGACAGTAATAATTTGGATGACTGGATTGATTTGGATTTAAAAATTTCTTTATGAACTGTCAGTCCTGTTTTCCGCATAAGTTTCTCGGCTCGACGTTTTTCGCGTTTTGCCAGTCTAAGTTCATCACTATACCAAGGAGTGTTTGGATGTGATGTAACAGACTTAGTCTGCTCAGGGCCATGTTGGTCCAAGATAGTGCGCAATTCTCGATTGTAAATATTAACTAGTTCTTCCACTGGCTTGTTTACATCACAGAGTAAGTCTGATGAAATTAGGTCATTTCTAAATTCCGAAATATCTATACACCAAGTTTCCGGAAAGTTATTGTTTTCCGTTCTTTTGAGGGTTTGAATAATCGTAGTTGAACTGTTACGGCAAAGTGGTCACCTCCAGCATTACCACTGTTATCACAAAGGACGGGATCCTGGATTGTAGGTAAACCATCAAGAATGTGACTTTTATTCCTTGTGATGACTAGGTCCAAAGTGTGACCTCTAATATGAGTGGCTCCTTTCACATGCTGTGACAAACCATGCTCTTCAAGGACCCTCTGAAACCGCCTGGCGTCCATGTTGTCCGGATCATCTAAGTGGAAGTTAAAGTCACCAATGATTATCAATTCGTCAGGAAGTATGACCAGATTGTCAAGGTAACTCGACCATTCCTCAAAAAACACAGAGTTCCGGAAACCATTTGCTTTAGATGCAGGTGGACGGTAAACTACACAAAGACACACAGGATTGTTCAGTGAACTAACAGTACATTCCAAGTGCTCGAAATGAGTATATTGAAAATCAGTAGCCTTTGGTTTGATGTTGAAATGCTTTTTGTGGATAACTGCTAATCCACCTCCTCGGTGACCTTTCCTTGACTTTTGTAAAACATTATATCCCTCAGGTGTAAGTTCGGACAAAACGACATTGTCAGTATCCCTACCAAGCCATGTTTCCGTAAGAGTTAGAAGGTCAATATTATTTGAGACAATATAATCATTGATTGCAATTGTTTTGTTTACAGCAGATCTACAATTCAAAGTAACAAGGGACATATGTTTTTCACACGCAGGGTTTTTAGTCTTAGGTACTGTCATCAAATTTGCTACATTCACACTCCTTACTGTGTTTGACCTTGACACCAGTGGTCGTTCTCTAATACAGGTTGAAATATGACAAAGTATGAGGTACCGTATAAGTGGAAATTTTAGCGAGATGCAAATTTAGCGATTTCTCCTTAAAAATTGGTAATTTACTTTTAGTGAGAGGTAATTTTAGCGATTTTAAAAAGCTTACCTAAGCAGCTATTACAAATAAAATGCAATTAATTTTTAGCGGTATTCAATTTTAGCGATCTCATGACCCTCGCTAATAATACCAACATTAAATCCTCGCTAAAATTATATTTAAATTGTTTTCTGTGCTAGTAATATAATATGCATCCACCAACAAGAGAACTTTATCTTTACATTATTGCCCTTGAAAATATTTTTGTGACAAAACAGACAAAATGACCGCTGAAAACCGGCATGTTGAACGCATGGGACCTAAAACCTGGTCACTGTGGTCACATTAGACAGGATGCCACTTAAATGAGTTAAATATAGTGAAAAAATGAACGGGCGGGATTTAAACTGGCCACTCATAGGGAGTGGCCGCTGATTAAGGGTGGCCGTAACAGCAGGTGCGACTGTACATGTATCTGTACATTCTACATTGAATATCATGGAAAATGTCTTCTGAAAGTTATCTCTCTCATCAGAGGGATATTACACCTTAAAGTTAATCATATTATAAAGGGAAAATTAGTAAATCTCCAATAAATTTTTAGGAAATACGAATAGATATTCCCACAGCAGCATTTTCTAATTAAAAATTAGAAAATACAAGTACATTTAGGTTGAGAAATTAAAGGTATCCAGGCTTTTGAAGAAAAAAAACTACATGGTCATACTTATACGGCACTTAAGTTTCTTCTATTTACTTCAGTCATTTAAAATGCATAGTGTATAAACCATTCCCTATCAATGCAAAGTTTCATAAATCACTTTTTATTTCATACCATGCAAATAAACATTGGTATCTAAGGCTAGATTAAAGGAAAATTGATTTCTTTAAAATATGTATCTTTTAAAGTACTTTTATGGGGTATAGTACAAATATCAAAGTCTTATAAGATTGGCCTAATTCTGTTGAAAGATCCTACAAAGTCTAACACATCTTTTTCATATTTGAATATTTTGTAGTAAAAATGTTAATGGAAACCTGACAACAAAACTTTATGATAAACCGGATGACTTCAACTTTTCTATCATCAATTTTCCTTATTTATATAGCAAAATACCATCATCACTAGTATATGGAGTTTATTCTCCCAGTTGATTCTATACCCAAGAGTATGCTCCAAGTACCGACATTTTCTAAACAAGTCAAAATATTTAAAATCAAGTTGATGAAACAAGGACATCAAAAGTCTGGTATAAAGTCAGTATTTTCCAAGCTTTATGGTCGATACAATGATCTTGTCAGCAAATATTGACCGTCATTTTCATACTTATAGTGCTAGGCTAGGCCATTATTTAGTCACTGGATCGACTACAGATGTTGCCGTTTACCGATCAAGACAAGAAGTACACGGCGGGTGTGACCAGTCGACAGGGGTGCTTACGCCTCCATAGCATCTGATCCTACCGCTGATGCCTTTTGAAGATCACACATATTTGCTATTCTCTCGATTTGTATAGTTTTAATGGACTTTGGAACTTAAATATCTGTTCGATATCTCCATATGCATATATATTATTTGCTAACACTAGTATGCTAAATCTAAATGTATACTTTATATTAAAATGAGCCTTTAATTTGTCAAACTGATGATTTAATGTAATTTTAGATGAATATAATATGGAAGAGACTAATGTCATAGACGTAGAAGATTGGAGATTTCAAAAATGTTTTGAAGACAAAGGTATCAATCTTTCAACACTGAAAGCAGTGTAAGAATTCCTACGGGAAAATGACTTGGATGTTTCAAAAATAAAAAATAAAACGGAAATGGCTTTCGAGGAAGGAGTTTCAGGAAAAGTTGATGCAATAATGGGATGTATGTGGTCTTCAATTGCACGGTACAGGAGCCTAGGTGATCTCATGAAATCAGCAATATCTTTCATTTCTCTCTAACTGTTCATCTAGACTCAGTTATCCCTTACTTTCGTCAACTAAAACAAGTTTTTCCAATTGTTACAGCTTTCTTGAATCTAGTTTTCGAAGAAAAAAGTACTGTAACAAAACTAGTAGACAAGGATTTGGTCGAAGATGAGGTCAAGCACGAAATTGTAGGTGTTATAGAAAAGTTGTCAACCTCGCAGATATATCTATATGCAATAAATGATACAGAAAGCCTAGACTCGCACGCAATACAAGTTATGATCGCGAACGTTAGCATTGACATTGGTGTAAAGCACATTGGAAATTTGAAAAGTCGGATTGAGAGTCTGATCTCATGTGATATGGACAAGTCACAGGCGGATAAATGTTTCCTGTACCTCAATCTGTTTGTGAGAGTTTCGTTGCTTAGACAGTCGTTACTTCGTCAGATGTTGACAGTACTGAGATCAGCAAATTACAGTCCACAGACAGCTACAGCTATAACAAAGGTCATAGAAAATGACAACGCCCGTGCCAGGGAGTTGCTTAATTTTTTGGAAACACCAACTATTAGGAAATCAGTGACACTTTTTGCATTTTTCAACTCCAGTGAGCAAGACTGCATTACACAATTTGCTACCGAATTGAATTTAAAGTTACAGAACCTTAGTACTGATTTTGATGAAAAGGTTTTATGTATAAACCAAGTGTTGAAGAAGAAAAAGGAGAAGAGTACGTTCTTTCAAGACCATTTTTTGCCAAGATGACGTCACTTAATAGAGCTAAACGACAGACGGATTCTTCTGACGTTCTTTTTCGCTTTGAGTGTCTTCCAGGTTCGAAAAATCGTTTCTATATTCGATCAAGCGATGGTAAATACTATGTTTGGATGACTGATTTTGTAAATGTCGTGAGCACAAGCCTGGAGACGAAGGAGAATGGATTATCATTAGGATCGAAGAGAAAGAAACCTTTTATCTATTTTCCCCAAGGAAATGGCCAAACAAGTTTATCTACTTAGACAAAGGGATATTTGACAGTGTCAGAGGTTTGGACGACAAGCTGATGTGAGACAATGTTTGTTAAAATTGGTAAGACAGTTCAATACATTTTTTTTATTTTCAATATCACACGTGGAAATTTTTTTTAACAAACAATGTATTTATGTTTTCATTTCTTTTTCTCAGGTTCCACCAACTATGAAACAAATTAAAATGAATGAACCACCATGTCCATCGGTATTACAAATTTACATTGGTTCTGAAGATCACCTGATGAATAAAAAAAAAATCACTACATTTCTTGCTAAATTTCGCACATTATTTATTTCAATATACGATGCAAAAACTTTTTATTTTCAATATTTGCAGGAAGAAACCCCTGGAGAGGAATTTTCAAAAGTATAAAAATCCTAAAATGTGAAATAGAAGACCGTCTTGCCAGGTACACGATATGGACAAGTCACAGGCGGATAAATGTTTCCTGTACCTCAATCTGTTTGTGAGAGTGTCGATACTTAGACATTCTTTACTTCTTCATATGTTAACAATACTGAGATCAGCAAATTACATTCCACAGACGGCTACAGCTATTACAAGGGTCATAGAAAACGACAATGAACGTGCCAGAGAATTGCTGGGGTTTTTGGAAACACCAAGCATTAGGAAATCAGTTACACTTTTTGCATTTTTCAACTCACTGGTTAACTCCAGTGAGCAAGACTGCATTGCACAATTTGCTACCGAATTGAATTTAAAGTTACAGAACCTTAGTACTGATTTTGATGAAAAGGTTTTAAGTATACAACCAAGTGTTGAAGAAAATAAAGGAGAAGAGTACGTTCTTTCAAGACCATTTTTTGCCAAGATGACGTCACTTAATAGAGCTAAACGTCAGACGGATTCTACTGGCGTTCTTTTTCGCTTTGAGTGTCTTCCAGGTTCGAAAAATCGTTTCTATATTCGATCAAGCGATGGTAAATACTATGTTTGGATGACTGATGACAGATTTTGTAAATGTCGTGAGCACAAGCCTTGAGACGATGGAGAATGGATTATAATTAGGATTAGAAAAGAAAGAACTTTTTATGTATTTTCCCCAAGGAAGTGGCCAAACAAGTTTATCTACTTAGACAAAGGGATATTTGACAGTGTCAGAGGTTTGGACGACAAGCGAACACTTGCTGATGTGAGACAATGTTTATTAACATTGGTAAGACAGTTTAATACATTTTTATTTTCAAGATCATGCGTCGAATTTTTTTTACAAACAATGTATTTATATGTTTTTATTTCTTTTTCTCAGGTTCCACCAACTAAGAAACAAATAACAATGAATGAACCACCATGTCTATCGGTATTACAAATTTACATTGGTTCTGAAGATCACCTGATGAATAAAAAATTACTACTTCTCTAGATAAAATTCGTTCATTATTTATTTCCATATATGATGTAAAAACTTTTTATTTTCAATATTTGCAGGAAGAAACCCCTGGGGAGGAATTTTCAAAACTTGAATACGTTAAAAAATTTCTGAAATCGAAGAATATCGAAGATGACAGCTCAGTGTTGAAAATTAAATTCCATCTCTTTGGTAGTCTGGCGACACCATTGGCTCTGTGGTCAGAAATATAAAAACTGCAGTAGATTTTTTGGAATGTGAAACTCCGTCCAGTAAAATAAATGGCATTCTGGAATTGCTTGGTAATAACAATAGAACATTTCTGCCCGAATTAACATCCTCCTCCTCCATATCCCCCGTCTTTTGGTTAAATAATTCTCTTCTGAGACTAATCTGGTATGAAAAAGGCATCGAGTCCTTTGTTCAAGAAGGATTAAAAATGGAGAGTGAATTGGAGAAAAACATAGCGGAAGACGTATCAAAGTTTTCCGGTTTACCTTCTATCTTAGGAGCATTGAAGAGAAAAAAGAAATAATGAAACTGATGTATCTACTATGATGTCACAGTCATTGATCTTACAAGAGGTCAGAAGTATAAAATTCCTGAAATGTGAAATAGAAGACCGTTTTACCAGGTACTGTACTTTCAAATCTCCTGTCTTCCGAAAAAAAATTCAGTTTTTAACAGCTACGTTCACTAAAGTGACAACTTTTCAATCAGTAACCCTATGGCAGATGTACACTGTTTCAAAAAGGCATGACGAAAGTTCCAGTTCCGCCGACGTCTTACTCAAAACCATTCAGAGGAATAAAGAAAGGGATGAGCATGTTATAGAACTATTGGAAATGCACAGGGATTACTTTTTTTCAGGATGCCTATCGTCCTCTATCATTTCCCAGTTCAAGAAGAGTGTGGGCATTGTCGAGAATCAATAGAAAGATACCCATTTGGTCGCGAAAACGTGTAAAATGACTGATTCTACCTGGTACTAATATAATTATGTATATTTGATACTTTTCAATCAGGAAAAAGGAAATAAATGAAACTGACATCTCTACTATGATGTCACAGTCCTTAATTTTACAAATACAAATACTGTAGATTCCTAATTATACGCGAGGAATTAATTTCCGCGTAATTTCGCGAGAAGCATCACTCGCGAAAAAATAATACTCGCTTTTATTTTTATGGTCCTGAAATCTATGCAAATTCTGCTGATCAACCGTCCATTCGCGAATTATAATTCTCGCGATTTGACGTTAAAGAGCCAGTTCGCGATAAAAAGTACTCTCGAAAAATAAGGAATCTACAGTACTTTATTGGCACAATGACAATAATTGGCAAAGGCCCACTAAACATTGTTATATAATGTTTACATAATTTTTTAAGAATTGTTAAGTAATTGACTTCTAAGTTCAAAACAGTCTGACAGTAACTTTCAAGACTTTTTGTATATTACTGTTTATAAATAATTGTAACATATATTTCTCATTGCTAAGATTATTATTTTTCTTTGTTATGTTATAAATATTACTAAAAAATGTGTTTCTTAGCTTAGAATAAGAATTACAGTGAAAAAGAAAATGTATTTCATTTTCAATCACACCAGTATTGCAAACATTACAATATCTTGATGTGGAAATATATTTACCACTTTCTATCGCAAGTTTATGTGCACTTAGTCTAATTCTACTAAGAGAGGATCTCTCAGATCTTTTTTTGAGTAAATCAACATAGGGACTTCTTTTTCTTAAGTATACTTTCTTGTAGAAATCAAGTTTTTTTTCTGAATCAAAGATTTTTGATGTTTGCTCCTGAGTGCACTGATCAATGATTCTTTGTTTAATGTTTGGTAAAAGGTGTTGGATGGAACCTGAATATTTTGTAATGTTTGAGAATCCAAGATTATCTAGAATAGAAAATAATTTCTTAGTCCAGGAATTACAGTTACTTGTGGATTGGTAAATTTTGAAGGCCAAAGAATCATAAGTTTTCAGGTGATTCTAATATTTGATATTTGAGAAGGAAATTTTGAACCAAAGTGGTAGTCTTTTAAGTTCTGCTAAACAACCAGCATTGGATGTTTTGTAGTGCACTCCAAGGATATCTTTAATAAATTTTATGTGAAATTTTTCAATATTTGAAATATCTTTGGATGATCTTTGGATGAGAGATCTACTCCCCATATTTCACTACAATAGAGAAGAACTGGAAGTACAATAACATCAAAGAGGTTTTCTAAAAGTTTTCATGGGTTATCAATTCCAATTATTCTTTTCATTTTAAAACATGCTTTTCTAGCCTTTTTAATAAGCACAGCTGTTGCTAAATTAAACTTCCTATTACAAGAGGTCAGAAGTATAAAAATCCTGAAATGTGAAGTAGAAGACCGTCTTGTCAAGTACTGTACTTTCAAATCTGCTGTCTTCCGAAAGAAAATTCCGTCTTTAACAGCTACGTTGAGTAAAGTTACAACTCTGCAATCAGTAGTACTATGGCAGATGTACACCGTTTCAAAAAGGCATGGCGAAAGTTCCAGTTCTGCCGAAGTCTTACTCAAGTATTAATGTCACATTTATTTGAATCAAAGACAAGTAGTACCGAAATGAACGATTGGAAATAAAGCTAGCTATTTTCTCATTGTCTGTAGTGCATAGGATGTTGTGATATAACGTGATCCAGCATGTAATTAATGGCACTACAGACCAGTGGCGGATTTAAAAGCAGGAACACATCTGTTTCATAAAATTTCCCAGCAAAACGAATATTTAATGATTGCGGATCTTCAACAGAAACTGGTTATATGTGGAATTGAATATTCATTAGCTATCCTTGATCCAAAAGCTGGTTTGATCTCCTACACCGACGGTAATTCCGATTCCCTTGCATTCACCCTGGAGTCAGCTATGAGATTAAGCTTTGAAGAGACAAATGTATGTTTTCTCATAGTTGGGAATTCTCCAGGTAGTACAGTTGGAATTCGAAAAGATGCTACTTTGTACACAGTTTTTGATTCTCATAGCAGGGACAATAATGGCAGATGTGTTCCAGACGGAAAAGCTGTTGTACTCCAGTTCTCTTACTTACCAGACCTACGTAAGAGAAATAGCGGGAAGTTTGAGTCAAATTGATCAACAGAAACTGTCCCTAATAGCCAAAGCACAGATACTGAAGGTTTGCCTATTGGAAATTTAGTAGATAAGCAAACAGAACCTCAAGATAACTCTGTTATTCAGACACAAGAAATACCTGATGTATTACAAACACAAGACGTCGCTGTTGAGCAAACAGAAAACACTTCTGTTATGCAGACACTGGAAGAACCTTTTGATACATTTCTTGTCCAGTCTACTGATTCCAAAACTGAACATGCTCCTGTGCTACAGACACAAAATGTCTCTTTGGAACAAATACAAGACGAACCTAATGTATCAGAGGGTTGTTCAGGAATTAATTTGCCTGACATAAGTTTGTGTGACCATAAAGTCAATGATCAGATGAAGTTTTTCTTTATTGATAAACGAATCCCAGAACGAATTTCAAGTTCCCGTCGAAACTCTACAAGGATAAAAGGAAAGCAAGCGGCGAAATAAAACGACACTGTCAGTGGAGGTGGTTCAATATTTTAGTTTTATTGGCAATTCTAAATTACAGGATGGCATTTACTGCATTGCTTGTCGTTTTTTTTCGGACAGTTCTCACTGATGTGGAAAGAAATTTATAACGGAACCATGCAGAAACTGGAAAGATGCGAACGAGGATTTAAAGAACCATGCTGTAACTGAATATCACTTGTCATCAATGGCTAGAATGAGAGCTTTCGTAGATACTTACCAGGTTCCTGCAAAACGCATTGATGCTTCACTAGATGCATGCGCTGCTGAAAGAAAGAACCGGAAAATTCTTAAGTCGATTACAAAATCCTTGATCTTCTGTGGTCGACGGGGAATCGCTTTACGTGGTCTCAGAGATGACGACACAGAAAATGTAATGAATACAACCATGGGAATTTTAAAGAACTCTTGAACTTTCAAATAGACTCTGGGGATCATATTTTAGCAGAACATTTTGCAAACTGTAAAAAAAAAAATGCAAAATACACCTAATGCCAAAATGAATTACTGGGATGTTATATTCAGAATGAAATTGTGAAAGAAAGAAATCAACAGCCGTTTGGACCACATTTTTGACTACAATGTGATGAGGTAACTGACATAAGTAACTGGGAACAACTGGGAATAGTCTTGCATTATACACGTGACAATAAACCTGTGGAACGATTACTAGAATTTGTGCAATGTGAAGACACAATGGGTTAGAATGGCATTGATGTAAAATGCTGCCGTTCTCAAACAACGGATGGGGCAGCAAACATGTCCGGAAAATACAATGGTTTTGCTGCATAATTCAAAGAAGTTTCTCTAAAGGCAACATATCACTACTGCAGTAACCACGATTGAATCTAGTCCTCTGCAAGAGTTGTCAGGTTAGGGAAGTGCATGTAATGTTGGATGCACTGAAGCAACTTGGAATTTTCTTTCATTACTCTCCAAAGAGAAGCAGGCGTCTCGAGAAACCTGTAACTACTGTGAATGAAGGAAGGCCAGTAAAAGATGTCATTACAAAATCAAAAATGAAAATATTTTGTGAAACTCGATGGGTGGAGAAAATAACAACACTTCAGGATTTCGAAGACCTATATGAAGCCTTACTTACTTGTTTAGATGCCATTGGGTTTTCTGAACGCGGATGGGATGGCAAAGCAGTAACAGAGGCTTATCGACTTATAAAGCGCATCACAGATTGTACATTCATTGTCAGTTTCCAAACAGTGTTGCATCTTTTTGGATATTTGATAGGACTAAGTAAATAAACTTCAGGGAACTGAAATGGACGTCATTCAAGCCTAGGACATGGTAGAACTGGTTCAGTTTTCATACCATTTTTGGATAATATCATTAAGCAAATGGACATGAGATTTGGTACTCTTGCTAAAACAGCTCTTCGTGGATTTTACCTATTACCAAACAATCTTAACAAATCACAGAGGAAACAGCCCCTCATCTAGTTAATTTTCATAACACTGATTTACCATCCCCATTTACATTTTCTCAGGAATTGGAGCTCTGGAAGAGGTTATGGTCTAGTCAGGAAGACCCACCAGACACCATAACTTCCACACTATCAGACAGAAGATGTTCAACTCTATTTCCAAATGTTACAAAAATTTTACATTTTCTACAGCTAACAGCAGTTTCTTCATGTGGAGTAGAATGCGGAAACTTAGCTTTAAAATATACCAAACGGGCATCGAGGAGTTCTATGGGAGAAGAAAGATTAAACGCACTTCTTCTTCTTTATGTATGTCAGGACATCAATATTGAAGTCGAATCAGTTGTTGAAATGTATGTTAAGCAGCAGTCACGAAGAATGCTACTTATCAATCCTCTAGCAGAGAAATAAATATGGAAATTAATTTTAATTTTGTGATTTAAGCAATAAATTACAATTCAAGACCACTGCCTTCTTTACTTAATTACTTGTTTTACCAAAAATGCTACTCAGATGATTAAAAATGTTGATTAACTGAATCATTATGCTTTCTTTGATAAGCAGATGCCGTATTAACTGCGTAAAATTAGAACCAACGCTAATTTAAGCATAAGCGTCAGACTGTTCATCGAACATTAAACATAAAAAATCTAAAGAAAATATGAAAAGAAAATTGTAAAAATGTCTACTCGGTAGGCCTCATTTTTTCCTGTCAAAATCTCTAGAATCCAGGAGCTTCCGGGGGCTTATTTATTGGTTGCATGTTATTTTGTTGATCAGTTTCAAATGATATCCTACTAAATTTATTATGGATTAGACACGGTGTCTGTTCAGGTCCATTTTTTGCTTTTGTTTCATCATCCTTGACTTGTTTCTTGCAAAAATGTAAAATAAATGTTTTACACCACTCCCGACCCGAAGATACCAAAGTCACACTGATATAGTCAGTTAAAGTTTATTTTAACCATATATTTTAAACGAATTTATTTTTTCTCAATAAAACTAAGTACTTTTGATAATTAGAGTGAAGAATTGTATTATCCCCTCCCCCAAATACTTAATACTGGGACAGGGCTGGTAGGACTGATCTTGACACCCCCTTAACAATGCTTAAAGGGGGAGGAAATAAGCACCTCCTTCAAATTTACCTGGTTTTAGAACCCCTGTCATTCATCTGAAATTAAGCCTGGGATTGGATACTTTGATTTGATTGACATTTAGTTTGCTGCTGTTGTGAATATCTTGTGTACCTTGTCTGGAGATCGAACCGACCATTGAATTAACTTTCAGGCTTTTGATGCCTACCGCACTGTATGCCAACGTGATAAAGAAGCAATCAAATCGTTCTTTTCTTTTTTAATTCATAAGAATATGCCATAAATATATTCCATCTATCAAATAATTAAATAAATGACAAGAAAAACCATGGCTATATAATATATTTTATATAAATTTAATTTTATAAGGGAGGATTTCATATCACGATTACAATCGATAATTTTAATTTCCGTGTCAAAACATGAGTTAATGTACATTTATTCCTCCATTAATTAACAAAATAAGCCGACCTGCGTTTGAAGCTAGTATCATGGAATTAAATAAAATTATTTATTTTAAATAAGTATGACAACATTGTAACATAATTCTAAAGTCAAGCGAATTTCCATTTATAAGACACACCTGTAAGTGTCGTTTTTCTTCGAGACATGGTTACGAAGTTACAGTATAATAATAAGTTTTAGAAGAGAAATTACTCGGAATATAATATCTTGCTTTGTATTTAATATTTGAAATTAATGATAAATCCCGAAAGAAAAAAAGATGCAGATGATTCCATTCCCGTTTCACCCATAGCTGTCGGGGAATTTCACCAACCCCGGTCTGAAGCCCTGGCCATTTTTACAGACCATGCGTTATGGAAAAATTAAGTAGGGTTTATCTTAAAAAGATATGTATTTAGACAATAATATTTCTACTTCAACATTTTATTCTCAAAACATCGTTTCTAAGTTTCATTGCTATTTACCAAGAGACTGTTTTGTGATTCACTTTCTTCTTTCGTTTTGCGTAGACGACGTGAAATTTGAATTACTTCCCTTTTTGTCGCCAGATTACAACAACAGATTTTGGTGCTATTAAAATGTATTTTCGTTATAACACTTCATTAAAAAAACACACTGTATATAAAAATGTCGAATTATTAAAAATATCAATTATTTTAAAAGAAAGAAATTGAGAAGGATTCTGTCTGCAACAAAAAATGCTTTATTTCGCATTTCAATTCATGAGCTAAACATGAAAAAAAAAATGGCCTCGGTTTACAAAGTCGTGGGAAAACGCATACAGGTAATACACTCAGGTAACATCCTGTGTATATAGGTAGTAGACACAAGCCAGCAAGCTCCACCCCACACCAAACTTACCTGAGGTAAACCGTACGGTTGAAAACCTCGGCCTTTAAGTAAAGCACAATAAATTTAAATGGCTGACATTCCATTTTAACAAACAAAAAGAATCGTGTTCCTTCGCTTTCGGGTCTAAGTGGATGGGATGCAGTTATTAATGGGATGCATATAATGTGTCAAATTTAAATGCCATGACATTATTATAAGCATTATATGATATACCATCGTTCTGGTTTTTTCTTAATGTAATCCATACTCTTAATCCAAGAGTCTAATCAGTTCTGTTTTGCCAAAATAATATGAAGCTTTTAGTTGTTGTAAATGAACATTTATTAGTACAGTGTATGCCAAACAAAAATCGCCAAATAAGGACCGACAAAAATTAGAAATGACCATATTTGAACGTATTCGTAATTAAGATTTAACAAATATAATAAAAACCTAATTTAAGATTATGATTAGGAAAAAAATGGCCTAAAAGATGTTACAAATTTTTAAAAAACGCTTTTAAACACTCAAAACTAAAAAAAACAACCTGAAACGATTTAACATATTATGTTGGAGTATTATAAACATACTAAAAATTAGAATCAATTTTCTACTAATTATACGGATAGCTACAGTAGAATAAAAACTTAGTCATTGACATATGAAAAAACAGTATATTTAACATGAGCCTGGGTGTGCATATCAATTGATTTACTTATGAAGAGGTAACATGTGAAAACATTGTTCAGAGATAACCAATAAATACGTGAGATCAAATTACCGATAAATGTTGCGAGTGACATTAAAATATCCGGAAAAATGAGTAAAATATAATTAATCGATAGATGGTGTAAATTACTAATGTTGCACATCAATTCAATTATTTTATTGTCCTCTTTCATTTTCTGATTAAGTATACCATATTCCTGAACCTCTTTTCTGAATTTATATGCTCTAAATATTTTTCATTGTCTTCGATGATGTAACATATGTTTTATATGTTCTGAGTGAATATAAATTAACTAGAACTTGATATCTACACACAATTCTTTTATATGATCAATACCTGTAATTCTTTATCAGTCGAAATCGTGTACGTTGATACAGTAGTGTGGTTACAGAAACTCTTACATCAGAAAAGGGATCTATAAGAGGAGTACTCCGTCTTCCCTTTTTGAAATCATGTAAGTATGTGTTATAGAAACAAAAAACAAAAAATCGCAAAAATGTTGACAACTGATAAAAGATTTTTATATTAGGGTCAGACTCATACAATATCAGTGTTCACAAAAACACACGATTCTATACAGAAAAGATGACAGACGCGCACATGAAAATATTTTAAAACTAAGTATTAATTAGATATCAAAATTTTAAAATTCCTTTAAACAGAATGAATTATAAATTTATTTAACTATGCAGGCCCTTCATTATCACGTCTTTATTAGGATTATTACTCTATCATTGTCCAGGAAAGGGGCACGGCGCAGTTGTGCAAGGTATTCTCAATAATTTTGCCGATATATGGTATGCTATAAAACAAAGGTACTTCATGGATTTACTCCTCAATAATAATGATCCCTTCGTTTCCTTGTCAAGGAATGTTTTCTTCGGTGTTATTTTTTTTTGTTTTTTTTGTTTTTTTTTTTTTTTTTTTTTTTTTTTTTGTTAAACCTCCTTTCAAAGATTTTTCAATCATGTCGAGAATCACCACTCTCCGGTAGAGGGCTTCAAAGAACAAGGTTCATTTGACATTATATTTGGCCCTGAGAATTTCCAAAACTTACATTTTAAACTGAAACAAAACTTTGAAATATTAGACTTTTTATAAAGATTTCTATAGGAACAATTCTTTAAACGGCATAACAATAAACGTTAGATATCTCGTATATATATTTAAAATGAGTCTAATCAATGGTTAATATCATTTAATCCTCAGAAAATGAAAACTAAACAATTAACAACAAACGGTATCAAATTCTATAAATGAATGGACAAAAGAAAGCTGAAGTAATAATAATAATAATAATAATAATATCACAACTTAAGCACTTAAAGTTACATTTCTCAGACAATGTCAATAGTAGCAGGACGAGGGTTGTTCAATAAATAATGCCCTCGGTGCTCAGAAAAAAAAAACAAAAAAGTTTTTTTCAATGATTTAAAAAGTCTTAAAATATCACAGTTCTCTTTCTAAGGAAAAAAATTCTTCAAAAATATGTGTCAAATTTGAATATTTTTAATATCCCAAAAAACGAAATTGAATTTGAACTACGATATATTCCGAAACTTCATGAGAATACTTACAAGCAAAGATACATAGCGGGTTCTAGTAAATGTTCAACCAAGTCTCTTTCTTTGCTTCTCATTAAGATAGTAACAGTAGTGAAGGAGAAACTTCAAGAATACATTGCAATATATTCAAAAAGTGGTGAAAATCAGATGTGGATACGTATAAATCTCAAGGAACTCTTGGACAATTTGAAATTACAAGACTTTACCAAAATCAACAGTTTAAAGACTTTTCAACTTGATACACAAACTTTCCCCACAATAAATTAAAGGCATGGTTTTTGATATCATTGATACCTGTTTTAAAATAAAATGGAACTCATAAATTTACTTACCTGGATACTGGTGGCACTTCACCCGAGTATACCCGATAGACCGGACGCATTTCATAGCGGTCCGGATTCTTTCTTTAATAGTGTTCTTAAAAAATTCCAAATCAACATGTAACTAAGTATGTAAATATATAGTGTTTAGTAGTAGTGCTAGTTGTTTTTTTGTTTCGCTTTTTCCTTTGTTCTTATGACTTTTTAACTTTTTTCTTTGTCCTGAGGAAGGGACAGGGCGTCCCGAAAATTTGACAATTTTTATTGTTCGTGTTGTTGGTCATTTTTAGTGCTTTATATAAATTTCGATCCGTGACCTTGTATCTACTTGATAGATCCGACATTTAGAATATACAGTGTTCTTGGTTTTTAGTGCTTTATATATATATATATATATATATATATATATATATATATATATATATATATATATATATATATATATATATATATATATATATATATATATATATATATATATATATATATATATATATATATATATATATACAGCACTAAAAATGACCAACGACACGAACAATATAAATATATATATATATATATATATATATATATATATATATATATATATATATACATCGGGATTCGAAGCTTAAAATGAAGATTTAGGAACTCAATTGCTTTGAAGCTTACAAATTGATTGAATACAGCGTAAGTTTTAAAATTTATATATATATTTTTTTTTATTATTTTTTTTTTTGTTTTACATATGACAAGCTAATTCAGATAATCTCTGCCCCCTCGCTTAAAGGGAAAAAAAGAGCATGCATGATGGGGGGGAGTGGGGGTGTTCGGATTGAAGGGATGGTCATGACCATTAACAATGATTAAGGAAGTCATGGTATGAAAGCTTCTTGACATATCACCCTGAACTGAATGTTTTACACACAGACAAAAGACCAAAAATTTTCTTTACCTTTGGAAAAAACTCAAAGGTTACTCGAGATATCGCGCTGAAACGACAGAGAGATAATAAACAGACGGACGAACGGCCAGGCAACCGAAAAATAAAAATTCCCTATAGCTACTTTCACAGAATGCAAAATAACACGTAGTATCATCTATCAGAAAAAGAAATAATGTAAACTATTTACCCCCTTAATCATTGCGATTTTTATGCGCCTGAATCGAAAGATCCGAGGCATTTATTGTTTTTGTCCTGTCTGTCTCTTTGTCTGTTTATCTGTTTGTCAGCAAACTTTAACCTTCGCCATAACTTTTGAACCATTAATGGTTGAGACTTCATATTTGGTATGCATACTCCACTGATTTTAAAGTTCTTTCAAATGACACCAAGATCAATGACCTTTTGACCTTGACTGTGACCTATATGCTAAAAAAAGTTTTTTTTCTGCAAACTTTAAGCTTCGCCATAACTTTTGAAGAAAGAAAGATACAGACTTGATATTTGGCTTGTGTACTCCACTAATTAAGTCCTTTCACATGACACCAAGGTCAATGACCTAGTGACCCTGACTGTGTCCTATATGCTAAAAATAGCTTTTTTGAACCTTTATCATAACTTTTGAACCATTATTTGGTATGCATACATGTACTTCACTAATCAATTTCTTTGTGACCTTTACTGTGACCTATATGCTAAAAATATGTTTTTTTAACATTGTTACCGCGGGGTGCATAGTGTTTCAGTATGAACAAAGTGTTGATATGTTCTCAAACTGATACATAATTACAGAATCAGAAACAAAATGGAAATTACATCTACAATGGATATAGGAAATTGGAAAAGTCACTGGAATGATTTCGTCACATTTTTCAATGACAAAGGTATTGATCTTTCAACATTAAAAGGAATGGATGCATTTTTGCGTGAGAATGGTTTAGACGTTTCAAAAATTAATCAGGAAATGGCTTCCGAAGAGGGTATAACAGGAAAAGCTGATGCGATAATGGGATGTTTGTGGTCTTCGATTGCAGAGTACAGGAGTCAGGGTGACCTCATGAAATCGTCAATATCTTTCCTCTTCTCACTAACGGGTCATCTCGAGTCAGTTATTCCTTACTCTGCTCAGCTTAATAAAGTTTCTCCAATTGTTACAACTTTCTTGAATCTTGTTTCAAAGGAAAAAGACACCGTAAAAAAGCTAGCGGAGGAAGTTGAAGCTGATGATGCTGTGAAACATGAAATTGCAGGCATAATAGAAAAGCTGTCCACTTCTCAGATACATGTTTGTGCGATAAATGACCCAGACGATATAGACACGAACGCAATACAAGTCATGACAACTAATGTTAACATTGACATTGGCGTGGAGCACATTGGAAATTTGAAAAGTCGGATTGAGAGTCTGATCTCATGTGATATGGACAAATCACTTGCTGAAAGTTGTTTACTGTACATCGATCTGTTTGTGAGAGTTTCTATGCTCAGGCAAACTTTACTTCTGCAGATGTTGACAGTACTAAGATCAACGAATTACAGTCCACAGACAGCTACAGCTATAACAAAGGTCATGGAAAAGGACAGTTCCCGAGCCAGAGAGTTGCTGAGGTTTTTGGAATCACCAACCATTGAGAAATCAGTTACACTTTTTGCGTTTTTCGACTTTGGTGAGCAGAAGCATATTGTACGTTTTGCTACCGAATTGAACTTAAAGCTGCAAGATCTTAGTGGTAATTTTGCTAATCAAGATTTATGCATACAACCTTGTGATGAAGAGAAAGGAGAAGAGTACGTTCTTTCAAGACCAATGCCACGATTGTCCAAGATAAAGGCACTTAACAAGGTTAAACGTGACACAAATTCCACTGACGTCCTTTTTCGCTTCGAGTTTCTCCCTGGTTCCCAAAACCGTTTTTATATTCGGTCAAACGATGGTAGATTCTACGTTTGGATGAAAACAGATAGATTTTGCAAATGTTGTGAGCACAAACCAGGGGACGATGGAGAATGGATAATTGTAAGGGCTGATGGGAAGGAACCTTTTTATCTCTTTTCTCCCAAGAAATGGCCAAACCGATTTATTTATTTAGACAAAGGAATGTTTGAAAGTGTCAGAGGTCTGGATGACAAGCGTACCTGTGGAACCGTAAGGCGGTGTTTATTCAAATTGGTAAGAAAGCTTCCTAGTTCCTACACATCCAGTATTTCATTTAGGACCCACATTATTATACCCGCACTTTCTAAAGAAAGTTCGGGTATATTGTTGTTACTCATGTCCGTCCGTCCGTCCGTCTGTCACACTTTTCTTCCCTGAACTCCTCTTACATTTTACACAGTAGCTTAATCATCTTTTGGGAGATGGTTGGTGGTGTCATGTAGATGTGCAGTAAGGTTTCGGAATTTTGATTTTGCCCCGGGGGGTCAAATGGGGGTCGAAAAATGACGTTTTTTATGCAAAAAGTCCCGTCTTCCCTGAACTCCTTTTACATTTTACTCAGCAGCCTAATCACATTTTGGGGGATGATTGGTGGTGTCATGTAGATGTGCAGTAAGGTTTCGGAATTTTGATTTTGCCCTGGGGGGTCAAATGGGGGTCGAAAAATGACGTTTTTTATGCAAAAAGTCCCGTCTTCCCTGAACTCCTTCTATATTTTACTCAGCAGCCTAATCACCTTTTGGGGGATGATTGGTGGTGTCATGTAGATGTGCAGTAAGGTTTCGGAATTTTGATTATGCCCCTGGGGGTCAAATGGGGGTCGAAAAATGATGTTTTTTATGCAAAAAGTCCCGTCTTCCCTGAACTCCTCTTACATTTTACTCAACAGCCTAACTATCTTTTGGGAGATGGTTGGTGGGGTCATGTAGATGTGCAGTAAGGTTTCGATATTTTGATTTTGCCCCAGGGGGTCAAATGTGGGTTGAAAAATGATGTTTTTTTATGCAAAAAGCCCCGTTTTCTCTAAACTCCTCTTACATTTTACTCAGCAGCCTAATCACCTTTTGGGAGATGGTTGGTGGTGTCATGTAGATTTGCAGTTAGGTTTTGGAATTCTGATTTTGCCCCTGGGGGTCAAATGGGGGTCGAAAAATGATTTTTTTTTATGCAAAAAGCCCCGTTTTCTCTAAACTCCTCTTACATTTTACTCAGCAGCCTATTCACCTTTTGGGAGATGGTTGGTGGTGTCATGTAGATGTGCAGTAAGGTTTCGGAATTTTGATTTTGCCCCAGGGGGTCAAATAGGGGTCAAAAAATGACGTTTTTTGTGCAAAAAGTCCTGTCTTTCCTGAAGTCCTCCTTAATGTTACTCAGAAGCCTAATCATCTTTTAGGAGAGTTAAATATTTTGAAAATTATGTAAAACATCAACGTTAAAGGGTAAAAAAGCATCGCATACTGGGAAACACCTTGAATTTTTATGAGTAACAAGCAAATTCAAAGAATTGGGGTCCCCCGCTTTCGGTGTCTTTGTGGGTGAGATGTTATTTTTTATAACATATTGTGTGTAATATAATATGAACATCTTATCATATGTCATTTATTTAGAAAGTAACATTGAAGTTGATTTTTTTAAAGGATGAAAACCCTAATCCTGACTGTTAAATTCTTATGGCCAAAGTTAAAGTTTTTTTTAAATAGAGGTCAACTTCAAGGTCAAGATCAAAGGGTCAAAGTTGTTGATATCCAATGAAAGGTTTTCTCACAAGAATAACATATGTGAAGTATGAAAGCCCTAGCCCTTACTGTTCAAAAGTTATGGTCAAGGTTAAAGTTTTTTCATAAGTACATAAATCTTTAAGGTCAAGGTCAAAAGGTCAAAGTTGTTGATATCCAATGAAAAGACTTGCCACAAAGAATACATATGTGAAATATAAAAATCCTAGTATCTACCGTTCAAAACTTGTGACCAAAGTAAAAGTTTTTTAAAAAAGTTGTTAAAACTCCAAGGTCAAGGTCAAAGGGTAAAAGTTGTTGGTATCCAATCAAAGGTCTTCTCCCAAGGATTACATATGTGAAGTACGAAAGCCTTAGTCTTCGCCGATCAAAAGTTATGGTCAAGGTTAAAGATTTTTCATAAGTACGTAAATCTCCAAAGTGAAGGTCAAAAGGTCAAGGTTGTTGTTATCCAATGAAAGGTCTTGCCACAAACAATACATATGTGAAATATAAAAGTCCTACTACCTACTATTCAAAAGTTATTACCAAAGTAAAAGTTTGGAATTTTTGTGTTAAAGTGGGTCAAACTCCAAGGTCAAGGTCAAAAGGTCAAATTTGGTGGTACCCAAAGAAAGGTCTTGTCACAAGGAATACACATGTGAAATATGAAAGTCATAGCTCCACTAAATCAAAAGTTATGGGCAAGGTTAAAGTTTTTGTGACGGACAGACTGACAGACTGACCGACTGACGGACAGACGGACAGACAGACAGACGAATGAGATTTAATGTCCCCTCGCTTTCGCGAAAGCGGGGGACAATTAATGTACATGTCAAATGTGTGAGTCATATCTCATCTCAATCAAAAGTTATAAGCAAATGCAACATTTTTGAAAAGTAAGTTAGGCTTCAAGGTCAAGGTCACAGAGTAAAAGTCATGATTCATTTGGAAAGATCTTATCACAGGTAATAATATACATGCATTATAATATGAATGCCCTAACTTTTCTCTTTCAAAATGATGAATTTATAACAATCTAATTTTTTTGCAAGTAGGTCAAACTTCTAGGTCATATGTAAAAAAAAAAAACCATGCCATTCTCACAGGTAAATACTAGTACATAAGTTTAATATGAATGCCTTGTCTCTTCTCATTCAGTAGATATGACCGTGATGACCAAGGTTAATTTTATTCAGACAGAAGGACAGTCTGACGTACAAGTGTACATATTTCTATATGAATTGCATGGGTAAAATTGGACCAGTGGTTCTAGAGAAGTTAAAAATGTAAAAAGTTTTCAGACAAACAGATGGACGACATGTCACGACAGACGTTATATGATAAGAAAACCAGAAAAGCTCAAATGAGTGTTTTGAAAGGGTTACAATATGGTTGCAGTATTTGAAAAGCTGTTTTTTCATGCAGAGATATGCATGACCAACATATTCATGTTTTATATTTTCTTTAGTAGTTTGTTTGTTTGTTGTGAATACATCTCTCTCGGGAATTTTTCCCTCATATGGAGACACCACCAAATAATAATAAAGACAAGATGTGTTTGTGATACACTGATGTCCCTGTATGGAAGCCTATGGCGAAGGTTGAAGTTTCTCAAATATATGTCATACTCAAAGGTCAAGGTCAAAGTCTTGTCACAAGGAATGCACATGTGAAATAAGTAATCCCTAGTACTTCCTGTTCAAAAGCTAATTGCCAAGGTTAATTTTTTAAGTGGTTCAAACTCTACGGTCAAGGTCAAACATATTTATACCTGTTGACAGTTCACAATACACATGTTAAGCATGAAAGCCCTAGCACCTACTGATCAAAATTTAGGCCAAGTTTAAAGTTGGGTATTTTCCTTGTAAAAATGTGTATTCTAGGTCAATTAAGTGATCAGAGGTAAAAATTAATGGTACCCAAATAAAAAGTCTTAATCAGGGGCTGACAAATAGATTTTAAAGGCACTTGCCCAAGGGCAAGTACATGGTAAAAATTGACTTGCCCTACCTGAATTTTTGCCTGCCCTACCATTATCTTATACTGTATTTATAAATATATATAAAAAAAATACTGAGTAGAATATTGGCATACATATTGATTTTAATTTTTGATACTTGATTAAGTCACTTGCCCATGGGCAAGTGGTTGATAAATTTCACTTTCCCACCCCTAAAATTCACTAGCCCCAGGCGTCTGGCAATGGGATTTGTCATCCCCTGCTTATAATTGTCACAAGAAATAAACCTACAAAATGTGGAAGCCATTTGTATAGCCCATCCCACTTAAAACTTATAGGCAAGGTTATAATTTCTGCAGACAAATAGACAGACATAATATAAACACAAGAAACAAAATATGTACATAATTAGTCAAATGGAAAAAAATATACTATTTAATTGGAATCACAAAATAGATTGTTATTTCAGGGATAGGGAGTGGGTAGGGAGATTGGACCCCCCCCCTGGAATTTCCTTTGTTATTTAAACAAGACTATATATATACTGAAGCAAATAAAAAATGACTTTGGACATCCTCCCCCTAACTTAGAAAACATTGACCCCACTATCATTGTTATACCCGCACTTTCTAAAGAAAGTTCGGGTATATTGTTGTTACTCATGTCCGTCCGTCCGTCCGTCCGTCCGTCTGTCACACTTTTCTTCCCTGAACTCCTCTTACATTTTACAAAGTAGGCTAATCATCTTTTGGGAGATGGTTGGGGGTGTCATGTAGATGTGCAGTAAGGTTTTGGAATTTTGATTTTGCCCCGGGGGGTCAAATGGGGGTCGAAAAATGACGTTTTTTATGCAAAAAGCCCCGTCTTCCCTGAACTCCTCTTACATTTTACACAGTAGGCTAATCATCTTTTGGGAGATGGTTGGGGGTGTCATGTAGATGTGCAGTAAGGTTTCGGAATTTTGATTTTGCCCCGGGGGGTCAAATGGGGGTCGAAAAATGATGTTTTTTATGCAAAAAGCCCCGTCTTCCCTGAACTCCTCTTACATTTTACACAGTAGGCTAATCATCTTTTGGGAGATAGTTGGGGGTGTCATGTAGATGTGCAGTAAGGTTTCGGAATTTTGATTTTGCTCCGGGGGGTCAAATGGGGGTCGAAAAATGACGTTTTTTTATGCAAAAAGCCCTGTCTTCCCTGAAC
>NW_026925075.1:0-25366 GCF_032062105.1 Saccostrea cuccullata
TGGGGAATCAAATTTTTACATAGAAAAACAGTGGACCTTCAGATATCCGGATGCTTCAGTATCCGGACGACTTTACATCGGAACTGATTTTTTAAAAGTTATTTTGTCTTGTTTAACTGGTAATTCAGATATCCGGACACTTCACATATCCGGACAAATTGACTAGGAACCAAAGCGTCTGGATAAATGAGGCTCCACTGTATATAGGAAAAATCTTTAAAAATCTTCTTCTCAAGAACCACTGGGCCAGAAAAGCTGAAACTTATGTGGAAGCATCCTGGGGTAGTGCAGATTCTAAATTATTCAAATCATGACCCCCAGGGGTAGGGTGGGGCCGGCCACAATGGGGAATCAAAGTTTTACATTGAAATATATAGGAAAAATCTTCTTCTCAAGAACCACTGGGCCAGAAAAGCTGAAACTTATATGGAAGCATCCTGGGATAGTG
Source organism: Saccostrea cuccullata (assembly GCF_032062105.1). Classification (NCBI taxonomy): domain Eukaryota; kingdom Metazoa; phylum Mollusca; class Bivalvia; order Ostreida; family Ostreidae; genus Saccostrea; species Saccostrea cuccullata. The sequence continues at coordinate 449 of NW_026925075.1, forward strand.
TAGATTCTAAATTGTTCTAATCATGACCCCTGGGGGTAGGACGGGGCCACAATGGGGAATCAATTTTTACAATGTTGAATCAAAGCATCCTATGGTAGTGTAGATTTCAAATTGTTTAAATTATGATCAGTTGGGTAGGGTGGGGTCACAATATGTATTACAAGGGGGAAATCTGGTAAAGAACAGAATGTTCAAAGCTTCTCAGGTGAGCGATGTGGCCCATGGGCCTCTTGTTCTTTATCTCACTGAGATGTTTTTTTAAAGCTTCATGGTAATGGTATATAAGAGAAAATTACCTAGAAAATCCTAACATTGAGCAAATGACTGCCGCATCCTCATTACCCCATCCGTCATCGCAGATTGTCCCCCATGATCCTTCGTGATATATTTCAACTCTACCTTCTAAAGCCGTATTCCCGCCAACTAGTCGCACAGCTTCATCTGTGATTTAAAAAACACCAATGTTGGTTAAGAGTCCTTGTAGACAATACGCCTTAAAATAGTATACCAAAAAAAAAAAATAGAAATATATATCATTTTAAAAATACAAAATTTATATTCTGAATATTTGCATTTGTCTATCAAGTGGATGCCGAGTTCGACCAAACTGAGATTCTTCAATAGTGCTTTAATGAAATAACGACTATTATTGAAGTAATTACTAGTACTTAGTACTAGTATTTCATAAAGATACTTTTTGAAACGTTTTCTTGACCACTATGTCTATTAAATAGTATTTCAATAGTGGGCGTTATTTTAATAAACAACTTTAAAGCATTGAATAGTATGCACTGTACTTGTTCATTTATCTTTTTACGACATTTGAACTCTAAATGTTTGAGAATAAAAGTAATCAATGATCACAAGGGGAAAATAAAAAGATGAGGACAAATAATTAAATTCCTTTTCAAGAAAAAGTGATCCTCAACAGATTATTAATTATTCCAAATCATGATGAAAGTACACTGGAGACAATGTTTGAATTTTATGAAGAAGAGCGTTGATGAGTATAATGCATTGCTAATGACATCTGAAGAAATTGCCTAAATCCTGATCTTCCAGAATAAAATACAGGTGACTCTCGATGGCTCGAACTCCGATCTCTCAAAGTTCTCGATCTCTCGAGGTGAACCTACGGTCCCGTTTTTTTCCTCTATATAACTAAGCGAATTTACTCCTGATCTCTCGAACTTCTATCTCTCGAAACTCTCTATCTCTCGAACCAAGACCTGGGTCCCGTTACACATATTTCATTGATTTTTACTCTCTATCTCTAGAACTTCTGATTTTGCGCGAATACACGCCAATCAAGCGTAAAATTGATGCAGCCTGGACTTACCTGCATGGAAAACAGTGAACGCCTGGGGCTAACATGTAAGTGTTTACGTAGATGACACTACACCTGTGGGTCATCCGTTTGTTGATAAAATTAATTGGTTATTATAGGTAAATTATAAACGAATTAACATCTTATTTGGAACTTGAATCCGAGACGATAATTTTTAGAAAATAATTTATAGACGTTCGTTTTAATAAGTTCCCACAGACTATAAACTTTTTTAAGAGTCTACATAATCCAAGAAAGGCAAATAGCACAAGAAATTCATTTCTCAAGGACTGAATACCTTTTAATAAAAATCTGGTGTCAGTGATGAACACTGGTGAAGGACCCGATCAAGGCAAGCCGCGGATTAGCAAAACTGACAATTGCTTTTCAGGATTCAAGTAGTCATGAAATTAGAACAAATACATTTGAAACTTTAGGAATTTATTTATTCACAACACGATCATTGTTGTTGAAATCAAGTGAATTACCTGTAAAATACGATTGAAAACGTGCAATAACTTAATTTACACATACTTCCGGTATCTATAATAGTAGAATATCGATGATCGGAACTGCAAAATTCGGATTTTTTTTTACTTTCTATCTCTCGAACCCCTCGATCTCTCGAACTTTTCTTGCGGTCCCTTGAACTTCGAGAGATCGAGAGTCACCTGTATGCGCAAACGATACACTAGTATACAGAGCAGGATAGACCTACCTAAGGAACAGATTACCCCGGCGTCCTCTGAATGCCCACAATTGTGTGTGCCCATACTGGACTTGTTACATTGTAGTAAATCCATTTCGTCCCCTTGGCACCGTACATCATCTGTCCAGATCCTCATACGACTGTCAACTTGTCCAAAGTGTGCCGATGTTCTTGCTGTGGCGTTTTTCCTGTAAATTTAGCGCGTCATCATACGATATTTATAAATTTATTTATTATTATATGATTGAATAATTTTCATCTCTCTGATTGGCTGAGATCCAACTATGTTGGAAAAATACTACGTTGTATTGACCTGCACGTGACGTTCCAGGTGAATACAAGGATTTATTTCCTCTACATTGATCTAAAAATAGATCGGGAAATTCCAAATTGATACAAATTGTTTTGGAAAGCTATTTAAACGACTATGACCTTTTTTCATATGAACAAAACAAGCGAATATATATTTTCGGGTGAGGGTGGTAAGAGGGGATGCAGGGATACCCCTCGAACACTTTTACTGAACAACAATTTTTACTTTTTGGCAGTTAGTTTTCCCTAATAATACTCTTTCCTCTCAAAATCTTATCTATATAAAAGACTGACATTATATTTTAGCTCACCTGAGCCAAAGGCTCAAGTGAGCTTTTCTGATCAAAATTTGTCCGTTGTCTGTCGTTTTCGTCGTCGTCGTTGTAAACTTTTCACATTTGCATCCTCTTCTCAAGAACCACTGGGCCAATTTCAACCAAACTTTCTACATAATATCCTTGGATAACCGGGATTCAAGTTTGTTCAAATGAAGGGCCACGCTTTTTTTCAAGGGGAGATAATTATGAAAAAGAGAAAACTTAATGGAATTTTAAAAAAATCTTCTTCTCAAGAACCACTGGGCCAGGAAAGGTGAAACTCATGTGGAATCATTCTCAGGTAGTGTAGATTCAAGTTTGTTCAAATCATGACCCACGGGGGTAGGGTGGGGCCAAAATGGCTGATCAAAGTTTTACATAGGAATATGTAGGAAAAATCTTTAAAAATCTTCTCAAAAACCACTGGGCCAGGAAGGATGAAACTCATGTGGAATCATCCTCGGGTAGTGTAAATTCTAGTTTGTACAAATCATGACCCCCATGGGTAGGGTGGGGCCAAAATGGTCGATCAAATTTTAACATTGGAATATATAAGAAAAATCTTCTTCTCAAGAACCACTGGGCCAGGAAAGATGAAACTCATATTAAATCATCCTCAGGTAGTGTAGATTCAAGTTTGTTCAAATCATGACCCCCGGGGGTAAGTTGGGGCCAAAATGGCCGATCAAAGTTTTATATAGGAATATGTAGGAAAAATTTTCCTCTCAAGATCCATTGAGACAGGAAAGATGAAACTCCTGTGGAATCCCTCAGGTAGTGTAGATTCAAGTTTGTGCAAATCATGACCCTCGGGGTAGGGTGGGGCCAAATGGCCGATAAAAGTTTTACATAGGAATATATAGGGAAACATTTTAAAATCTTCTTTTCAAGTACTTCAAAGCCATGCCTACTGATATTTATAGAGAATCATCCTCAGGTAGTGTAGATTCTAATTTGTTCAAATCATGACCCCCTGGGGGGGGGGGTAAAATTCAAGCCCCCTCCCCCCCTCAGTAAACTTTCAGTTCTGATCTGATATGTACTTTTTCCTCGCCAATTGCTCAGGTGAGCGATGTGGCCCCTGGGCCTCTTGTTTTCATAGCAACTAAAATTGATAAAAAAAACTTCAAATTGATACGACTGGTAAGGCTTCTTTACATTTTAATTCTGCTTCTCTTTTGTATTTGGCTAGGACTTAATTAAATGCAAACAAGTAATGGGCTTTATTATTTTATCAGTGAATCATATAATAAAACAATTTTTGCTGTTTTTTTACGGTCAATACAATGATTTAGCCATCTTCGAAGTACAATATTCACCGAGCCCGAAGGGCGAGGTGAATATTGTACTCTTCAGATGGCTATAAATCATTGTATTGACCGAAAAAACAGCAATAATTGTGTAATATATTCTTATTAACTTAAAAAGTTCTTTATCTGGCCCTGCATGTACATGAAACAAAAAGAAGAAAACTTGGATAATGATCTTTAAAATTCAAGCGTCCTTATTCAGAGAATTAAAGTTATGTATAAAGTATACCGGTATTCTATATATTAGACAGCTCTTTGATTTGTTAAACAAACGATTGTTTGAGGACATTTTTATGCGCCCGGATCGATAGATCCGAGGCATATATTGTTTTTATCTGTTTGGCTGTCTGTTGTCAACGTTAACCTTTGCCATAACTTTTGAACCATGAGAGATAGAGATTTCATATTTGGTATGCATACTCCACTAATTAAGTTCTTTCAAATGACACCAAGGTCAATGACCTTGTGACCTTGACTGTGACCTATATGCTAAAAATAGTGCTAAAACAGCTTTTTCGAACGTGTGCCATAACTTTTGAACCATAAGAGATAGAGACTTCATATATGATATGCATACTCCACTAATTAAGTTCTTTAAAATTACACCAAGGTCAATGACCTTGTGACCTTGGCTATGACCTACATGCTAAAGATAGCTTTTATGAACTTTGTTGCGGTAAGAAAGTGATACCTTGAAAATCCCAGCATGAAGCAGACGACAGCAGCATCGTTATTATCCCAGGCGTCATCGCACACGGTACCCCATTCATCGTTATAGAAAATCTCCACCCGCCCCTCCATAGCATTAGATCCGCCCACAAGTCTGATATCTATTACATATAAATCAATGTCACATTCATTCTGATAATCTTGAACTTGATTTTAGGGAAAATTCTTCTTAGTGAACTTAAATTCAACTCAAAACACAAACATAATTTTGGCTTTAAAACAAAGTTCGATTATGAAATTTTCGTAAAACGTCTTACTTTATAACGTGAAATATTTCTACCCCTACATGCAATGTAAATTATGCTCAAACACGCAATAAGTATGTAATCTTACAATTTTTTATGTCTACATGCATGATAATTATGTTGACAGTTATAAAACTTTTACGATGGGACATATATCGTACACATACTCAGACCAGAAAACGTTTGACACATGACACCGGCATCTTCGTTGTGTCCACAGTTATGGGAGCCAATTGCGTTTTGGGAACATCGAAACAAATTTGTGTCCGAATCCGTACAACCCATCTCATCCATCCAAATGTGTCCTGATCCTTGGCCGAAAAACGCTGACCCCTTAGCTTTGGCATTTAGCCTTCATAATAAAAAAAATATCATCATAATCATTTTCAAAATGACAAAATATAAGAAGTTTTTATAAGACTCCCTACAAATAAAATAAGCAAGAGGTCCATATGCCGCATCGCTCACCAGAGCACTTTGGCTAAGGTAAAGCAATTGAATAAATTAAAAAGTTAATTAAGTTATAAGTGGCTCCTCAGTAGCATGGCAGGGTGGGTAGGGGCCCCTGTCTGAACAAACCTTAACACTAAATGAACTTCAAAATGCTTCTATATTAACATGGCTGATCAAAACTTTAAAAGATATTTTTCATATTTTTCTCTTTATAAAATTTATCAACATGATCCAAAGTTATGATATTCAAATACATGAAGCTATGCTTTCTACCTGATGATATTTACATATTAATACCCGGTATAACTATTCCTTGTATGTAAAACAAAACGATCCCCAGCGATGTTTTTAAGAAAACTCTAAATCTACACTTACTAAAGCTACGTCAATATAAATATGAATAATCATAACTGCATTTCTTGTCTGTTGAAAAGTGACAACAACCTACCACTGGGGGTGGGGTAGTGTTATGATTGCAATATAATTAAATAGAATTATAAATCTATTTTACCTAAGGACGCTTCCATATAAAAATGAATTATTTATCAAAGCTTTTTCTGTTCTTGGATAGAAGATTTTAATGACGCCCATTATTAATGTCTTAAATTCCCTGTCCTTGACCAAGTGTTATTATTTGAACAAACTTGAACCTATATATATACAGATGATGAAACTGTCTCTCACCTGAGTGAAAGGTGACTGAAATTTGAATGAATGGCAGAAATGTGTCACTCATCAGACTTTAAATTCAGTCACCTTTCCAAACTTTCTTAGAGACCAACTAACCATTCAGTTAAACTGAACTGCGTAGGTCCATCCTCTGCTACATTTAATACTGAAGCTTTTACCTAAGTTTTATACTTTCCTGCCAACTGATTATTAAGAAGATATCATTAATTTTCCCCATTTTTGTTTGTTTCACCATAAACGAGGGTGTGGTGTGGCTCTTCGACTGCACAAACTTAAATTTTCTTCAACCAAAGATGCTTTGGTTGAAATTAGGCCAGTGATTCTAGTAAAAAAAAATCGAAAATGTTCGGAAGATAGACGGACACCGGGCATTCTTTGAGCAGAAAAGATCAGAGATTTCGGTTTAGATGTTCTAAAAGAGTCGACACGTCTGTAAATTACTAGCCTCGGTAAACCATCTTGTAGCCAATGTACTTGTAGATCATTCAAAAATCATATAGTATGCATATTTATTAAGGTTTATTTTTTTCTCTATCACTATTTGGTTGGAGGGAGTAAACAAAATTTACAATGTAAATTTAGCCACAGGAGTTGTGTTATTATTATAGGTATCATGTATTTACTTAAAATTTCAGTAAAATTGATAGGTACGCGAACTCCTGTGCTTAAGGTTTTGTCGAGAGGGATTATTTATCAGTATTGAAACTATCTGAATTTTCCCCCAAACCTGTAATTTTTAAATATTTTTTTTATGCTGAACATAAAAGTTTAACAGAGTTGTTTTAACCTAATTCAACCAGTTATGTATAACATGAACAATATTCAGATCATTAAAATTTGGACTGATACGTAAATAAAATTTTTTTAACGTGTCCATTACATTCGCAAAAATATTTTTTAAAAATAAATCACCAATAAGAAAATGTAATCAAAGCAGTGGTCATTCGCAAAATTTTGAAACGTAAAAATTAATGAACAATATTGAGAATCAAAATAAAATTAAAATTTGGACTATAATATTTAACCTGCTGAATCCGAGCATATGGCAGACGACGGCAGCATCTTTGTCACCAAAGTTGTCGTCGCAGACTGTTCCCCAGGAACCATTGTAGTAAACCTCCACTCGACCTTCTGTAGTAGAGTTCCCGCCTATTAATCTCATGGTGGGTGACTGGGCTGAAAGACATTACAATAATAATCAACAAAAACTTCTTTATTTCCATTTCCATATCTAGTTACAATATGTTCATAAAGATGGAAATACTTTCTTGTATTTAGTACATTCCTCCACTGAAAGAAAAACCTAGTGAATTTAACTAGTGTGTTTCGTAAAGCGTTGGTCGTGATTAGTAAACTTTCAGTTTACTGGTTAAGATAGTGAGTTGTAGAGCTGGGGTCGTAGAGATACTTGGATACCTAGTGAAAGTTACTCATCAATTCTAAATTTACTAATCTTATCTAGTAAATATATACCAATATCTGGTAAAACTACTATTAAGGTAGTGATTGTATGGACAGTGAATCTACTAGTTTTCTTCGTGACATTAACTACTTATTTTTTTTTATAGTGTCATCAAGTAAAATTTTCATTTATTAGAAAATTAAGTATATTTTTTAGACACTGTCTTTTTAAACCCCATAAGATCTTTTATCGTTCTTTGTGGAACCTTTTAATCTAAAACAGTACTGTTTTTTTTATAGTGAAAACATCCCCAACTGGGGTCATGTAAAGTTCATCATTATATATATAAAGATCGTAACGTAAAATCAAAATAAACTTCAATGTAACCTTATACATTTTATACTATACTTAATCATTCCATGACCAGCGAAGGTGACACTTCTTTGTGTTCAGCGATTCTACACTGAATCTAATTATGTACAAAACTAAAACTTGATCTTGAATTCGTATTTCTTTTCATATCCAATCAATGGCTTCTTTGCTCAGTAAATATTAAGTTCGATAAAGGTTTTAGAGGACAATTTTGTTTGCTTCCGAGAGACTTCCATCATCAAAAAAGTTCATATCTGTAAAGTTTCTGAGCGAGATTTGTGAAATTCCTTTTTAACATTATTGATATACACTGGATTCAAGTTTTGAGAAATGGAAAATACAAGTTTTTCGCAAACTACCATTTCCATCGTTTCTAGGTTGGTATTGACAACTCAATCGCAAACAATGAACATATCTTGTTCCTGGAAACTTCCAGCAGTAGAATGGTTCAAAGTTCTAATGTTATCACTGGGATTTATCGGCAATGGATTAGCATTTTGTGTCATCTGTAAAAATACAAATCTGCATAGCAAGAGTTTTGCCATAATTGCTGTTCTAGCGCTCTCTGATGGTACCTATTGTTTGGGAGGCGTGCTTTGGGGATTGCTTTACTATGCCTACATGGATCCAAGCAATTTTCGTAATCTTCAGAACTGTGTAGGAGATTTCTCTTATACATACATAAAAAACTTCATAGCATGTGTGATGTCTGCTGCATATGTTGCCTCCGGTTTCTTTATTGCGACCTTGTCTGTCTTTCGCTACATGGTTATCGCCCGTCCTTCGAAGTCCGACAGGATCCTTAAAAAAGCCTCAGTCATTTTTACGATTATCACAGTGTATATCCTCTCCATTGTAATTGCAGCCGTAAAGACGTTTTATTCCGATAAACATAAGAAGAAAATCAACAAAATTCTAGATTTTGTTCTTTCCTACCTGATACCACTTATGATAATGATCGTATTCCATGTAATAAAAATTTCCATTGTCAAAAGCGAGAAAACTGGCCGTTTGAACCCTTCGCTTAGAAAACTGGACCAGATTTGCCTGGCAATTATTTTAACATTTTTCATCCTTCCCCTTCCATGGCATTTGTTGGCACTGCTTTACGAGTTTGGTGTAATTGATCCAGCTTACATGGCAGTTACTATAAGTGCTTTTTTGTTGCAGTTAAACAACTGCATTAATCCTATATTTTACGTTTTCTTGTCACGGCGTGTACGGCAGACCATTTCTAGTTGTTTTTGTAGAAAAGAAAGTGCGGCCTCCCAAACAGGGCCAACAGAACTGAGCTCACTATGACATTGAACCTTAAGGAATCTAACCCTGAATCCGCTTCTATCAACTGAGCTCACTATGACATTGTACCTTAAGGAATCTAACCCTGAATCCGCTTCTATCAACTGAGCTCACTATGACATTGTACCTTAAGGAATCTAACCCTGAATCCGCTTCTATCAACTGAGCTCACTATGACATTGTACCTTAAGGAATCTAACCCTGAATCCGCTTCTATCAACTGAGCTCTTTATGACATTGAACCTTAAGGAATCTAACCCTGAATCCGCTTCTATCAACTGAGCTCACTATGACATTGAACCTTAAGGAATCTAACCCTGAATCCGCTTCTATCAACTGAGCTGACTATGACATTGTACCTTAAGAAATCTGACCCCGAATCCACTTCTATCAACTTCAGTACGTTTTAGTAGGATTTCAACTTAAAAATATTCTTTGATAGCTTAATTATGATTTATGAAGACAATGGATGTATCGCATGCATATGAAATGTCTTTATAAAATTTTAAAAGATCTTTCTATATTATTACACTAGATTGGAGTTTTTGCTGATGATGTAGTAAGGAGAGAAGAATTTATAATAAAAAAGAAATTTTAAAACTTGTTTTAGGTTATGTCATTATAGTGAACAGTCTATGGTGAGGACTATTGCATTAAAAGAATGTTGACAGCTTCAAGTTTTGTGAATTAGTACTGTAGATCACTTAATTTTCGCGACACCTAATTTTCGCGAGATAGACATGGACTCTTTATTAGCGAGACAAAATTTTCACGAATTGTGGTCATTGCTCCATATAATCATAAGGAATTCTATTATACGCGAGAATGAAATTTTTGCGAGCATAACGTCTCGCGTAATTACGCCAAAATAAAGTTCTCGTGAATACAAAGTGATTTACAGTATTCTGTTTATATTTTTGACGCCTGAAATTCCAGTGCTTCCCGCGATGTCCCCAAATACACTTGAACTGGGTACTTAAAATGTTTCTTGATTCAATCTTCCTGAATGTGCCTTCAGGTTGTTGAGGAATTTTATCTGCATGGACTTCTTGTTGTCACAAGTGTTACAGTACTTATTTCCCATTAAGAGACATAAACTATTAAGAGGAAGTTCTTGAATTGTGACACCAATGAGATCCCGAGTACTAAGAGATATTATGTTCCCTGTTTATAAAGATTTTTGTTGAAAGTTTATACATGTAATATTCGAATGACGCTTGTGATTCATTCTTCGTAAAAGTCGGTAATATTTTATCATAGATTTCAAACAATTGCCCTTGTATAGGTTACATCATAGAAGCCGAGTAGTATTGATTATATCGTTTTCATGGGGCGTGGAAATAGGGCGCGGAGCGCATGATTTCCACGCCCCATGAAAACGATATAACCAATAGTACGAGACATCTATGATGTAAGCAACTTGTCGCATGTCTGATGACGTAAATTTCATTGAGAGTGTCAAAATTCGATAATAAAAATAAGATTCATTTCAAGCTAGCTCTCCAACATGTCGGATGTTCTTAGTGAATTTGACTTTGACTTTTTAAATGAGTTTGAAGATTTTGACAATTAATCTTTGAGCCAGGCACTCGACATAATATATTATATGAAATCACAGAAGCAAATATCAAGGAGTTTAACGATATAAAGTTTGGATATTTTACCGTAACTTTTAAAATTTCAAAATGGATAATTAATCTTTTGAACGACTGGGAACTTTCAACTGAGTTAAATACTTGTATTTTAATTTAGTTAAAGGCTAAGAAATAGCTTAAAAATATGTTCATTTTTCATAAAATCAGTTTTTTTTTCTCATGACCTGATTTCTGCCTCCTGCAGTGATATTTGAAGGGGCGTGGAAAGTATTTTTGCATATGTGATATGGGATATATCACCACAGAAAGATCAAAGAAAATCACCGCAGATATGCGACAATTCTCCTCGTCAGTACAACTTTCAATTACAATAGATAAATACCATGATAAGGACACCCCCCCCCAAAAAAAATACAACTGTTGTATTATCATGATTATTCCTGAAGTATTAAACATCCTGAAACATTAAGACAAAAAGAGCAATCAAGCTCAAAGTCCAGTTAACCACTACAAGTTAGGAGCAGAGCAAATACAGAGTTTCAAATATATCAGAGGAAGGAACAGCTTCCATGTATGAGTATAAGCATCCCCTGTCTACGAGTCACACCCTCCTGTATAAAAAACGTCAGTCAGCATTCGATCTAAGAATTGAGAATATGTCTTGACAAGGTCATTATATAAATGTTAGTTACTATTAATTTTGTTAACTGAAAATACGTCGTCGATATATCTAAATGTCGAGTTGAAGGCCAGAAGTATTTTCTGCTTCTCGTATATAAGATATAAGTTATGCAAATTATACCACGTTTATAACAATCGTTGAGGCTCCTTGACATACCAACAAACTATACAGTGGTCAATTGATTGCGTGACAATCCTTTAATAATTAACAAAATAACATACAAATATAAACAAAGAAAAGTGATGCCTCGGTATCAGGAAAGAGACGTCCATGCAAATTAAAGAATTACATGTACATGTATAGTGTTTGTTCTCACTAGATATAATTATTACCGGCCAGGGTATATCATTTTTTCGAACGTCCGTTGATCAAACTGATTCGACCTATTGACATAAAATATGAAATACATGTAAATTTTTACTGAAGAACATAATAAAACAAACAATATTGTAATCAGGAATAATTATTCAGTAAGAATCATCTCTTTGTGTATTTTATGTTAGTATACACACATCTATTATCGAAATGTTCGCGCTTCAGAAAGAAAAAAAAACACTTTATCATTCGAAGTTTTTTTTTCTTTACGCATTATACTTGACAGATGTATAATGAATTCTCGATGCATATAATGTTACCTTTATTTAATTTGTCCAGTTCACTTGTATTAATTTAACAAGGATGTGAGATTATGTAATTACTTCTGGATTCCCAATGTGTACGTTAACTGTTACGACAACGTAAAAAATGGATTTTTTGTCTATTCGCCCATTCGTATCCAGCAAATAACGAGAAAGGGTGCAAAAAAGTGTTCAAAAATTCTAAAATAAGCAAAGTCAAACTGAACAGTGATTTCTTGTTGTTACATTTTTATACCATTTTTCATATATAATTGGTACCTATTTAGAATTTTCATGTCTAGTGTATAAAACGCAATAAGAAAGAGTATAATTTTCTTTCCTTATTAAAAGTACTCGATTATACAAGAGCAAACATATAAATCAGGAAAATATACTCCTAGTCTAAATGTAAAATTTTATCCAATACTTGATATATTGGTGGCCATTTTCACGTGAGCGAAAAAAAAAGGATTTACTTACCATTGCAGATTTGAATTGAGGGTATAAATTCTAAGCCAATTGACCATAGAATACACATGCAAATATTCCTCAATGGTAATTCCATTGCTCAGAAATGATTCGCTATGCTGGCCATATAAAACCCCTAAATGGAGCGAAAAAACGGACCGCGAGGGAAAGTTATTCTGTAAGGAGAAAATAGAGGAAGTCAATACTTGAACCGGATCCCATGCTTGCGCAGCTACATATATCATGCATTTTCTATCTTTTGGAATATAATTGTTTATGCGCAAAACACTTGAATTCGTACATCTGTGTCTTAATTGGATATTCTATAGGAAAAGTCACCGATGGCAAAGCAACACAATTTTATGCTAAGCGTGATGAATTCAACTCTTCTACTCGTCAACTTTCTTAATTTGTGTAGCAATATACCATTATCACCAGCATATGTCTCCCAGTTGATTAGATTCACAAGAATAGGTTCTACATTCAAATAATCTCTAAAACAAAGCAATCTATTGACAAATAAGCTGCTGATACAAGTGAAGGATAATAACAGTCTAGTTTGAAGTCAATAGTTCTTAAAAGCTATGGTCGAAAAAATAATACAATCGTTACGTCGAATATTGACTGAAGTATTTCATACCGTTGGGCCATTTTTTCTACGGAGTTTTCTATTTACCCGATCATAACAAGGAGCACGCGACAGGGGTGACCGATCGATAGGAGTTTCTTACATCTCCATGACACCTGATCACACCTCTGATGTATTAAGAGGTTCTTGTTAAAATGTTGGCACTGCTTCCAATTTATATCGTTCATTGTTCTAATGAACTTTTGAGCTGGATTACTATTCGTTATATCATTATTCATCAACCAAGCTCAAACACACAAAAGATTTAATACCTTTCGAATATCATCGTCTCTATTTAGGTCAGGATTGACTTTGACCCCTGTATTCAGCTTCAAGTATCGACTTGAGAAATGGGTCAAAAATGGATCAAGACGTCAATACATGTATAGCAACAATATTATAGAAGTAATTATACTGCGAGTGACTTCCTTTTAAAAATTAACATACAGTAGCTTATTATTATTTATACGTGTATCATTATATAACTCGATGCTTTGAGAGTGGACGTGCTAGTTTCGTTTATCCTGCAGTGGGATGAACATTGATAAATGAACGAGATTTACCAATGTACCAGGTATATCATATTGACATGTTCTATGTTATAATAAATTATCTCTTTCAAGTGTATGTATATAGGACTAAGCATACAATCTATATAAATCTGGAAAGAAGTTATGTAAAAAGTCATGATATAATTAATATATTGATTGATTCATAAATTTTCTAAAATATTTTGATTCTAAAATATATATGATGATCTTCCACCAGGAGAAAAAGGAGTGAGTGTACAATACCCCTACCCACATTTGTTCTGTGTCCATATAAATTACAAGACCCAGGTTACTATAGTACACTCTTATAAGCAAAGGAAAGTCAAACAAAGCCTAAATTTTAAAATCCTGCTTTCAAAACATAAAGCATTGTGTGTATTATTCTGTTCTCTCCATATAATAAGGAATTTGTAACTATTAAAAACAAAATCCAAATTACGTGTATATCTTGTAAGTTCTGGTCAATATATAACGAGCTTATCATACATACCTTCACAGCTGACATCCGAGCAGTTTTGCGTTTCCTCCCAATTCCCTGAGCAGTTTTTGTCGCCTTGTCTTGGTTTGGGATAAGTACAATTCCTCTGTCTTTTCCTGACCCCACTACAGGGCTGTGAGCACTCACTCCATTGGCCCCACTCCCCAAACTGACCGTCAGATGGACATGAAAGTTCCGCATTACAGTTAGCTTTTTCAAAGTTTTTTCCACGACACGGTTTTCTGCGATCCGCACAGAATCTAATTCTTTGACGATACCCGTTCCCACACGTAACACTACAGGCCGACCACTCTGTCCAACCGCTCCACTCTCCCTTCACGGGACAGACAGCTTTTATACAGAGAACATTTTGCTTAAAAGAGCCTGAACAGATCAGAGTGGAATTATCTGTAACAGAATCTGTACATGTTCTTCTCCTTGTTTTTGCACCAATACATGTTGTGTTTCTGCACCAGGACCACGGACACGGTCTATTGCACCGGGACCATTCCGTCCATTCAGACCACGAAACAGAGTCACCATTTATAGAATCTAAATATAAAGTAAACATCTTGATATTCAACTTATAATTCTCAGTTTCATGATCTCTTATAATTGTTAGTTCTTTTTAAAATCATCAATGTGATTCATGAGAGAGAGAGAGAGAGAGATTTATAATGTATAAGACTTACCGTCACAACTCACCGGATAGGATGTAAAATTCATTGATATAATTAAAATAAATAAATAAATATCAAAAACAGCCATTTATGGGTTACTGATAATGTTGAGTTCAGTGGTCCATAAAACAATTTGTGAGTAAAACGGAAGAAGGTTTACTTAAATATAAACATTTATCCTCTTATGTGGGCCGACTTTGGCGGATTAAGCTCATTACCTACATTATCCCCGTACAATAGCAGAAATATATATTTTATACGTGTTCGATTGTTTTTTCTGCTCGTATTTAATAATTATCTTTCTATGTTTAAAACCGATTATTAGCGGTGGAATTAATTTTACATTTTTATATGAAATATCACAAGTATATTTCTTTCTATGTTCAAGGAATTTTCCGATAACAAAGAGCTTATAGATCGGTAGCTCACTGGCCACTCACTTCAATTGTCCTTAAGTAGCTCTACTGCACTCACTAAAGAGTTCTTTTGTCACCGTATACGGATGTTAGATGGTACTGAGTGGGGGGTTAATCTATTTGCTTCCTCATTTGGTCAGCTTTGAATGTTCCAGATATGTAATCACTAAAATGTATCAAAATCCACGGAATATATTTCACATTTGTCATACTGTCGTACTTTTGGTGACCTTAATTTAACTTTGGTGTTAAAATTGACACTCAGGCAAGCAGCATCGGGGGTCTGGGATGCCCCCTCCCATTTTTCCAGACGTAAAATTTACTATAGAAAATGTTCATTGAAAGTCTCTCTACTTTTTGGTACTGATGGGAGTTGGAACCCCCACCCCAGCCCTCACCCCACGAAATTTTGACATCCCCCTTTTTTCTTGCATGCTTGTCGGGTTTTTCAGGTTTGTTTTTCTCTGCCCCCCTCCCCGTTCAAAAATGATCAGACGTCACTAGACAGAGCCAGGGACTTATATACATGTACTTACTTGTAAAACTAGTATACTTAATTAAGCCTTTTTTTAAAAAAAAAATGTTTGTTTACTTGCTCTCTCCCGACAGACTAAAAATAGCTCGATCAATTTTTTTTTACTCTCGGAAATATCTCTCTCTCTCTTTCTCTCTCTCTCATAAATCATTCATATCCCTTCAACAACTTGAAACTAATATAAACTTTACATTCAATCTCAATACTTTTTTTAATCGTATCTACTAACTTTCCATACTATTTCCTCCTCAGTAGGGAGACGGTAAGTAGCCTTGTTTTTTCCAAATATGGTCCAAATAAATCTTTTTGCCCGCTAACCAATTGCAACGCAAGAATCATGATATCTAATAAAGTCATAAAACAAATTATAATTTATAAATATTTTAAAAATTATATATTCAATTACTATGATTAAAAATTACAGAGTAATCATGATGATTATTCTGATGATTAATGATTTTAAATAGAACTTTCCAAAAGTCCGGGGATTTTCCCGCGGATATCCATAAAAACTCATTATATTAAAAAAAATTTTTTTTTAGATAAAATCGACAAGCGTAGTTCATGATAAAGTTTTGATTAATTTACTGCTCATATTGCATATTTAGGTCTTATTTAATACATGTAGCTTTGAAAATCCCTGTAGCTCCCAAACAAAAAAAAACCCCTTAGATAACTTTTTTTTTTCTTTTTTTTTTTTTTTTTTTTTTTTACATTTATCTATTTATTTTTTACATCATACCTATCCTAGCATTCAAATTTCTTTTGCTGAGTCGGATAATGATAATGATGTTTTGGGAAAAAATTAATAGCCTGTAGCTATATCTCGGACATGCCCTCATTAGATAGGCTAGAGAATGGTTGGATCCACCACCAAACGACGAACTCTTCTGCAAACTGAGGTAATATAGTCCACGTGAAAAACATCAAAGATGGCGGTTCACGAATCGCTCCATCTGTAAGTGGGCGTTCATTTTTGTACCACGAGCTTCATTAAGACTTAAAATTGGTTTCAGATAGCAAGTTTTTGTGAAATGGAATAACAAAATTGATATGAATTAATAATGTTAGATTTAGTACCATTCGATCAGGCAGCTTGTTGACCATGGTCAAGAGGGCATCGAATAGTCAATACTGACATATTTAATATAGGCACAGTGGCACTAATTATATCTAATCTACATATGATAATTAAATTGAAAAAAAATTTCTTTACCCCAAATAAGGCTTTAAATTTTTTGAGGAGATGAAAGAAAAGGGTCACTTTTTCACCATTTTACATGTAATATTTGTCTCTGGGATTGAAACAAAGCTGAAATGCTTACTAATGGTAATATTTGGACTCATTTCTAGAACTTGTTGAAATGAGATTTCTAAAGTGTAGTAGAAAGCTGAAATCAGTTGTTCTGAGTTTCAGAAGGATTCTTGATCTAAAGGCATAGTCCGTTCGAAAAAAATTTTTCTATTATACTTGTATATACTTGTATATATAAACTCATACGAATTAAAAAATTAACATATATATTTTTTCTATTTATTTCCTTTACCAATTTGGGATATTTTTTCTCAAGTTCTGATACGAGGAATAATGTTTATTTTGTCTTAATTAATTTTTGCTTTGATTCTAATGTTTTTTGAATGACTTAGTGTTTGCACTTTTGGTAATTAGATGATTGATATGATTAATATCAGTGTTAAGAATTACGAATTGCGCTGTTTTCAATTAAAGGAACATTCAATTATAGAACTGAACAGCGGATGTTGAAGGTTTTCTGAAGAATTATTTAACAAATGATTTATAAGAAGATGGAAGATGAAAAATGGTTTCAGAATTTGGTCAAGGTCTGTATTATATGTTTTTGTCATGTTTCTTGACCATTTGTGACAATATGAATAAGAAAAAAAATTCAAACATCACCGAAACTAGCATTTTAAAAAAATATCATATTACTGTACATAAAAAGACAAAAGCCACCTTCGGGGAGTGCCTCGGTTTACAAAAGTCTATTGTAATCAATATCTACTTTTTTTGTATCCATGTTTAAGGAGATCAGATTTTAATAAAAATCATTGAATAACGTCCTTCAACATGTTCAGTATCTGTTGATTTGAACTTGCCGTATAAAAAATGCAGTAATTTAAATCATCCTCAATAATCATTCAATATACCTAACCTAGCTGCAGAACTGTAGCTCTCCATAAAAATATATATTGATAGACCGGCGAGCTACAGTGCCACCCATTGAAAAAACTGTATATTTATTGCACACAAAAAAAGTGCGCTGTTTCTGGATTAATTCTTCCAAATTCTTACCTCAATTGCAAAAAAGCTAGATTTCAATAAAGGCCTTACTTTTCTATCAATTACTTTTGTAGTTTACATCTGTACGAAGCGCATTGGGCCGAATTATCTTGCAAACCAAAATGGCAGTACATGTATAAATAGGCGACATTTTCGATCAACATGTTCAATCATCTTTTGATTTGAACTTGACCTGCTATCAAGAACAATTATGTGGAATGTTTTGTTGTGGAAACAGTAAAAGAACATGTTAGGAACACACGGTTAATATATTTTGAAATGACAGTTTTAAACACATGGAGAAATAAATCGAAAGACAGCACACTTTTTTGTGTGCAATAAATATACAGTTTTTTCTATGTAACTCTTAGAAACGGTCTGTCAATATATATTATAATGGATATAGAGCTACAGTTTCAAGATGATAGCAGTGAAACTGAGAGCAACAGAAGTGACAGTTTCTAACTAACATTTAGAATCATCCTGGAATTATAATGAATTATAGATTTAAGGGTGAAGTGCATTAGAGGACATCTTTGATGTACTATAGAATGTAAGGGGGAGCTTTATATTCCCTTTATTGTAAGAAAATGTACAGCATGTACAGTACATTTATGCCTCTTTAAAAGAATCATAACAAAAAAAAATGCCTTTTGTTTTTCAGTCATGTGACCTCTGACAAATTTTACATTCAACCTGTGGATTCTGGGATAGATGAATTATTGGTACTTGACAGAGTGTCTCAAGAAATTAGTCTTCAGGGTAAAGTTTATTTAGATTGTATTACATCATGCACAGTTTTGAATTTCAGCACAATATGCATGCAATTAAATGTATTGTGTGTTTATTAGAATCAGAAAAGAACATTTTAGATTTTTCTAAATCTCTGACAATTATTTATTTTAAATTGAATTTGGGGATCATTGATTTTCTGTTCTTTACAGCAAACAAAGGGCAGCTTCCATCGTCCAGTATAACCAAACCTATCTATGGCATATTTGGAATTGTAAGGCTCATAGCAGGTAATCTTATTTATTACAATTACAGTAAAATGAATGTCAGTTAGTGCTTTATTCTCACTCTGATCAAAATAGATTGTTTATCTGCTCACAGAGATCACTGAACCTTGTATAGCAATCAATGTGAAAAGATCAAAGGATCTGATTTTAAACAGATTGCTGTATTTTGTAAGACTTGACAAATTTTTTTTTGAGAGGCAATCATTTTTAGCTCACCTGAGCCGAAGGCCACAATGGCCGATCAAAGTTTTACATAGGAGTATATAGGAAAAATCTTTAAAAATCTTCTTAGTAGGAACCACTGGGCCAAGAAAAATGAAACTCATGTGGAATCATCCTCAAGTCGTGTAGATTCAAGTTTGTTCAAATCATGACCCCTGGGGTTAGGGCGGGGCCACAATGGCCAATCAAATTTTTACATAGGAGTATATAGTAAAAATCTTCAAAAATCTTCTTCTCAAGAACCACTGGGCCAGGAAAGATGAAACTCCTGTGGAATCATCCTCAGGTAGTATAGATTCAAGTTTACATCATGACCCCTGGGGGTAGGGCGGGACCACAATGGCCAATCAAATCTTTACATAGGAATATGTAGGAAATATCTTTAAAAATCTTCTTCTTGAGAACCACTGGGTCAGGTAAGGTGAAACTCATGTGGAATCATCCTCAGGTAGTGTTGATGCAATTTTGTTCAAATCATGACCCCTGGGGTTAGGGCGGAGCCACAATGGCCGCTGAAAGTTTTACATAGTAATATATAGGTAAATCTTTTTAAATCTTCTACTCAAGTACTTCAAAACCATGATTAGTGATATCTATATGGAATCATCCTCCTTAGTGTAGGTTTTAGTTTGTTCAAATCATAACACATCCCCTAGAGATAGGGTGGAGCCACAAAGGTCAATCAAAGTTTAACATACTCATTTACATAAAGGAAAGATCCCAAGAACAGAAAAGCTATGTTTAGATATATTGACATGTAAGCATCCTCATGTATTGAAGATTTAAATTTATTCAAATCATGGTCTTTTGGGTAGGGAGGGTAGGACACCATCCCCCCTCCCCTCAGTAAACTTTTCAGTTCTGACCTAATCTGTGCTTTTTCCTAGCCGATGTGCTCAGGTGAGTGATGTGGCCCCTGTGC
This sequence comes from Saccostrea cuccullata, assembly GCF_032062105.1. Lineage (NCBI taxonomy): Eukaryota > Metazoa > Mollusca > Bivalvia > Ostreida > Ostreidae > Saccostrea > Saccostrea cuccullata. Next base: position 20,729 of record NW_026925075.1, read on the forward strand.
CTCTTGTTTCTTTTGATTATTGGAAGTCTTAATGACTCAATGCTCTATGTCTACCTTTAATATTGCTAAAAACTCAAATAAAATGAATCTTTCTTTACTTAATTAGGACCTTACCTCATTGTTATCACAAAAAGAGAGAAGATTGGCGAGATAAATGGTCACACAGTGTGGAAGGTGACGGGCACTGAGGTGTTATCCTTCAAAAGGACACTGCTGCATCTAACAGAACAACAGGTGAAATATCAGCTGATTACATGTAACGTAAAGAGCTAGGTTCAGTTTATGCAAAAAATGGCATGCCCATGATATCCTGATTACGATTCACCAGTTAAATGAGAATAGTACACTAAAACATCACTAATGACTAGCAAGAAAATTGTCATTTTCCAGAGATACATGTATATATAGTCATCAGGGGTGATATTTAATGTATTATTAACTGAAACTGATCAGTCTGTTTGATTTTTATTTTGAATTCACAAAACCAAAAAATCCAAAGTAAATATTGCTATGTAATACAGTAACCACTTCATAATCTGTGGAATAAATTCTGTTTCATATCAAATCCATTTGTGAAAAGTAACTGGAGAAAGGTTTAAGCATGTAAGCAATTAAATTTTTGAATTGGTTGTGAATCTGTGTTTAATATTCCTTAAGGTGTTGTATTTTAAATGTAGAATAGAACAATAATTACCAGGTAATAATTTTATAAGAAAAAAATCCTTATAAAGTTGTTTGATTTGATTTTCACAGAATGTACACAACAAGTCCTATCTGAACATGCTGGAGTACGCTCTGAGGATGGAGAGCTATTACTACTGCACCAACTTTGATCTGACCCACAGTCTCCAGAGACTGTATAACACAAGTCCCGACTTCCACGCCATGTCACTAGTAGAAAGGGTATGCTATACATGTACTCAAACACTGAAATTAATTCTGTACAAGTATTCTTAACCTTTTTTTTTTCATTGATTTGTTAGTGTTATTTTATTTTAGTTGCAGGACTGTACAGACATTATTGTCACAACATTTAATATCTCTTTTTAATCCATCATCTCTTGATTAAAATGATGGAAGCTGAATTAAAATAAGTTTAATATACAAAATGAACATTTTTCAGTTCAAAATAATACTGGACAATAACTCCTAGTCAATATATAAAAATTATACATTACAAATGTTGCCTGCGTGGCGCAGAGGGTAGAGGGTCTGCTCCAGAATCATGAAGTTAGGAGTTGATCCTTATGTCGCAGGTTCGAATCTCACTGTAGGATGTAGAGATTGGTCCATCGGATGAGACCGTATAAACCAAGGTCCCATGTCCTAGTAGGTGTTGGCATGAAAAAAATCCCTCTTTGTTCAATGGCCATAAATGCTGAGCATTGGACAAAATTTGCAGCTCTTCACCGGCAAGTGGTGGCATCTCCATTTGAGTGAAAAGTTCTGGAGAGGAATGTTAAACAACAAACATATATTCCATTAATGTAATTTTATTATTTTGTTGCTGTATGCAACTGAATTGATATTTGTCAAACGTTCAAAGTTTGCAGTTTGTTTCATTTTGTTTATTTTAGGCTGATCCCAGATTTATGTGGAATGGACACCTGTTACGAGAATTCTCTCAGCTATCAGAAATGGGACGCTATTGTTTACCTATAGTGCATGGCTGTATCCTTTGTCTGAAGGAAATTTTATTTCAGTATTTAAAATGTTTTTTCATTTCAGTTTTATAAATAAGAGTAAAGAGGGGTTATTCCCCTTGATAGCATTTCTAGTTTTTAATTGATAATTCTTTTATGTTGGTGTTGACTTGCAAGTCACCTTTATCAATACCTATAAAGAGTTACTTCCCCCTTAATTGTAATCAGTCATAGAATGTCAGTCATGTAGCATCAACAATAAGACGTTTGACTACATTCTGGTGTCTAGACGTTCCGTATACAGAGCAGGCACTCGGTTTTATGTACGAGGAATCGACACAGAAGGACAGGTGGCCAACTTTGTGGAAACAGAACAGATCATACAGTACGAAGGAAACAAGTGTTCATATGTCCAGGTTTGGTCATTCATTTTTATTTACATGAAAAGACATGATTTTATCTGCAAAAGAAAATTATTATAATTAAGGAGATAAAGCATAGAATAGAATGAGAGAAATATTTTTTTAAGAAATGACAAAGCTTAGTATTAAGACACTGGTACTGTTCATAAATGCAGTTTGGAAAAAAATGATGTATTTCTAGAAAAGTGCTGTGTTTTGATATATGAAAATGTATGTCTTAAAAGGAATTTTTATTTCACAGATCCGAGGTTCCATTCCACTGTTTTGGACACAGAGACCTAATCTGCAATATAAACCCAAGTTCAAACTAAACACATCTAGTCATGTTCGTATAGAACGTTCACTTTTACTATTACGAATTATTTTGTGAATTATTTTAGTGTATACTATATCAATTTAGATAAATGAGAATGTTTACATTCCTTAAGAATATATGGTCATTTTCTGTATTTCACGTACTGTGTTTATTTCATGAACATAATATTCATTTTTAATATACTGGTTATATTAATTTTGCAGATAGAGGTCTTCCAAAGACATTTTGACGATTTAATTTATAACTATGGAGACCAAGTCTTAATAAATTTGGTAAGTTATCTCTGGCAATTTAATCATAAATATTTTTTTCATAATGTAGAGGAGGTACAGTGGGACATTAAGATAAAATGATAATGTTCTGCAGAAGTGTTAAATTGTACAGTAATTGGTTGAATCAAGTTTTCATACCATTCTGTGATTTAATTATGTAGTTATAACAATATTTTCTGATACCATAGGCAAAGCTATTGTGTATTTGATACTGTAGACTAACCAGGTATTGTGTATTTCAGGTAAACCACACTGGTGGAGAAGGACAGCTGGAGAAGGCCTTCTCTCAGTCCGTCACAAACACACAAAACCCCAAAATCAGGTATATAAGGTCCTCAGTTCAATTCAAACTCATAGCAATATCAGGTTTCTCGGTCCGTTACAAACTGTTAACACTCAAAACCCCTAAATCAAGTACATAATGTCCTCAATTCATACTCCATAGCAATATTTGGATTCTCCAACTTGTAGAGTAGGATTTGCATTTTAATTAATAGAGTAGATAAGATTATTTAATTGATTTTGTTGTAGGTATGAGTATTTTGACTTTCACCATGAGTGTCGAAAAATGAGATGGGACCGACTGTCCATTTTAACAGACAGACTTGGAGAGGACATTAAAAGATTTGGGTAAGTCACTGGCTAAAGGCATCTCTAAATATATTTCTCCTGTAAAACTCGATCACATTACCAGTATTTAAAGTAGTTCACCTCTGTTGTGCAGTGTGTACTTTACTTGATTTACTGAGTTTTAGAAAAAAAATTGAGGTATGTTCACTTGTGAAAAATTAGTTTAACATGCATTTGTGTAATTTTGTTTGAATCAATATTTGTATATTATAATGTTTTAGATATTTTGCTCTGTCGAAGGATGGGACTTGTTTAAGTCAGCAGGAGGGAGTATTCAGGACAAATTGTATAGACTGTCTGGATCGTACTAATGTAGTCCAGGGTTTACTTGCCAGGATCATCCTAGAAAAACAGCTAACAGTAAATACAAACAATGGCATTATTGTAATAATCAAAATGCTAGTGGTCCATAAACTTCTGTCATAAATACACACTTTATCATTGTCTTGTTTAATTTATAGCGTCTGGGTGTTCTTGAGGCCAGTCAGAGAATAACAGACATGAAAACTTTCATAACAAAATTCAACAACAGTAAGTGTTTGAATTTAAATTAAAGCCAGTAAATACATGCTATTGTAATATGAAAACCGTTGGATGAAATGAATATTTCTGAAAGATTTGCAAAATATTTTGACTAAAATTGAATATTATTGTATATCTATTTCCTAAGAGAAGATAAATGTATACAAATATAACCTTTAATATCTTACACCTGTAATCTTTTTCAAAAATTGAATTTTAAATCAAGCTCTATTTTTTCTCTTTTATTGCACATTCCTTATTATTACAAATTCTATCTTGTAAACTAAAACATTGGTACATGTTATGATATGATAATATTGATAATAAAACATATTTGGCATTTTTCACCGTATAATTTTTGTTTAATTTTTTTCAGTTTGGGCAGACAATGCAGATGCAGTATCTAAGCAGTATGCAGGCACTGGTGCTTTGAAAACAGATTTCACTAGGTAGAGTTTTCTTATTATAAGTTTCCATGCAGTTCAAAAAAAATAAATAAATAAATGAAAAGAGCATACTGCTGCTGTAAGAATACAGGTAATGTTTTTCCTATCTTAAATTTCCAATTCCCAAATTTTTTAAAGTGACTTAAAGAATATTTTGTAAATGATATGTCTGACATCAAAATAAAAATGTATTTATTGCTTTGTAGGCAAGGAAAGAGAACCAAAATGGGACTTCTCATGGATGGGTGGAATTCTTTAATCAGATATTTTAAGAATAACTTTGGAGATGGATTTCGTCAGGTTTGTTTTTTTGCTGTAAAACATGCTTGTCTTCTGTAGATCAAGGTCACATCAGAGTTGTGTCCCTTGAAAACACATTTCATTTTT
>NW_026925076.1:0-25578 GCF_032062105.1 Saccostrea cuccullata
GAATTTAGATTTTGTGAATTTTGTAAAACCATCATAGAAGACGAATTTCATTTTGTTTTAATTTGTCCTATTTCAAAGAAATTGAGAATTAAATATATTAGAAGTTATTACTGGAAAAAACCATCCGCATTCAAACTAGTTCAATTATTGAATGTACAAAACTTTTCTGAACTTTGTAATTTCGGTAAATTTTTGCATTTAGCTTTTAAGTTAAGAAATGAAAAGATGTGATTAATTCTTCTTTTTTCCTATCTCTATATTTGTATTTTTATAATTATTATGTGTCAAAAAATTTATTATATTTCATGTATAGATGCGCCATACTAAGTAAATTCATTATATAAACTAGGCTCTGTTTCTTAAAGTACTAGTATAGAAGAGCCATACAAATCAATCTGTTTTTTTTTTTTTCAAAATTACACTGTATACGTGTGATAATACGTATGTATTAAGTAAATAAAGAATAATAATAATGATGATTGGCAGTATTCTAGAGGTTAAAAATTGCCAAAAATGAAATTAAAAAAATGAGAGGGATAAGAAAAAAATGACACCATCAAGACAGAATTGATAATTGTGTTAAGAAAAACTCAATTTAGATAAAAAATGATCACACTAAGTATATTATAAATAAATTATATGTTTTTTTTTCAAAATTTAAAATCTTTGTTATTGAATTCTTTTACAAAAGCCAACTAGTGCAAACAAAATCTAGTTGATAACAAAATTGATAATAAATAAATAAGAATTAAAATTGTAAAATTAACAAGATGTGTTAGTGAAACACTGATGCCCCGCATAGCGAAGATTGAACTTTTCTAAAATGCAATTTCAATTTATTTGGGTAAGGTAAGTAAGGTCTTTTCACAGGAAAACAGTTGTGAAATGTGAAAGCCCTAGCAGCACTTGAACTATGTTAGCTTTTAAAAGCTTTCCAATCTAAGTACAGTTTTGAACCAAAGTCCGTAAATTTTTTTTCTCTCTTAGTAAACAATCAAAAACATTTTTTTTTTGGTATCATTTTGTATCATTATATGACAACTTTACTATTTGTGGAAATAAGAAAAATTCAAATATAAGAAGCATATAAAAATAACTATACTGTAGATCCTAAATAACTAATACATCCTAAAAATTTAAGAAAAGTGGAGAAAATTCGGATAAGCCAATATCCATTTTAGTAAAATGTCTATCTTTGCAAAGATAAATGGAGGGTGGGGGTAAAACTGTATGTAAAAAAACTCAATTGGGATTAAAAAACAATGATTAAAGTACTAAATAAATGTTAAAAACAAAGTTCCAAGTGCAAGAAAATTTTAAATAAAATATAATGTGAGAACGAACAATATTCAAGCCTAAATGTTCATTCAAAATAAGAAGTGGGATTAAGTTCCATGGAGGAGTGATCATTTTCTGCCCACCGGTCTTACATGTATCCGCCGTGTTGTTAAAATAAGTTTTAAAAAGGTCAGTCAGCAAATGACATGATGAAAGATTGTTTTAGATTGCTGACAAGAAAATTGCAGTGACAAATGGGACTTTAAACAAGACTGTTGATATTCTTTTTTCATCAACTTTTTTATCAATAGTTTGCATCGTTTTAGACATTGTCCACAAGTAGAACATGCTTTTACATATCGTTTCAATTAAGAGACATAAACCCCATATATACAGGTGATAAGGGTATTTTGTTATAAAATTAAGGGAAGATGACCTTTCAGAAGATGAAGTCGTCAGTTTATCGTGTTGTTAGCTTACCATTTATGTCTTTTCAAGTAAAATATCAAAACATGTTAGTTAGATTCTCTGGTATCTTTTTTCTTTATCACAATCACTTGTGTATATCGAATCGTTAACGAATGAAAGTAACTACATGTTGTTAAACTGATAATTAGTCGTTGATATCTTAATGTCGAGTTGAAGATCACAGTAAGGGTTTTCTTCCTCACATGATAAATATTTTTAATAAATTCTACTTGATATGAATTAAAACAAAAGGTCGGCTGATAACGGAATGCAATTAGCACCATTGAGTTTTCCAGCAGGTTGTTCGAAAACCTGGTTTCCAAAAATACATAAATAATGTCAATCAGATACTCAAGCATTTTTTATGACAACTTCAGAGTACTTGTACGCACAATAAGAAAGATTTGTATCAAATCAAAGTTGAGTTGCCAATCACCGATGACATGGTCGGTAAATTTTACGAGTTCCATTTTCATTGATGAAAAAAAATAGCTGTCAATGATGTCAAAAAGCCTGGACTATAATTTATCGTGTAGGGAATGATTGTTCAAAGTGTTGAAAAAAAAAAAAGTATCCACATCTTATTTTGCACCACTACTCAAACATATTGTTTGAGTACAGTACTCCTGAAGGTATTTTTTTGATTAATTCTTTCGGATTGTACACACAAATACTCTGATGTTGATATTTTAACTATGATGCTTTAGTTTCCAATATCAATGTAGTGTTTTGAGGAAACATGGAAATAACAAACAATTTTCAAGATCAAAAGTCCATAATACAATACAAAAAGGGAACAGGGCAAACATGGAGCTTCAAACCGGTTGCCATGGAGGAGTGAGCATCCCCTGCCGACCGGTCTTATCCGCCGTGTGCTCCTTGTCATGTTCGGAAAATAACGGGAAAATCCGTCGTCAATTCAGTGTGTAAATAATGGACTAACAACTTATGAAAAACGTCAGTCAGCATTTGACGCAATGATAATTTGTATTTGCTGACAATGTCATTGGAGATAAACTCTCATTAAACTTTGAATAAATACATAAATATGTGTTCGGCATAGGGTGACATTACACTGCAGGGATTTCTTGTCACCTTAGGGCAAATATGCTGGCATGTCACCCTCAAAGTCATGTGATATATGTATAATGTTATTTTTTCTTTTATTCCATTATAGTGCGTTAATTTTTGTGGAGATGATATTTTATCTTAGTGTCCAGTTATTTCTGCTATTCTGTGTCAGTGCACAGATTTCAAACAGAAACAGATGGTACTTTCCTCCGGTAAGTGCACTAGTTTATTGTTTTAATAAGAATTTGTTTTTTTTGTTTTTAAAATTCTGAATATCAAATTAACCTAAAGCATTCAAATTTTGAAAACACCTTATTTGTTATTTGTTAATGACTCTAATTTCTAAACAAATTCTTTAGTTGGGGATATGGGATTTCCCAAATGGACAACGTTGTGAATTTGGAATATGTCAGCCAGATCACAGTAAGTAACTTTCAATTTTATATTTTATCATATGGAATAACATTCGTTAAATTCACTTACAAAGCAAAAGGAAAGAAGGATATGAAATGTGCAACCACTTTCCCGATCCGAATCGAAAACATTTTATTTTTCTTCATAGTTATTTCAATTGTTTTTAACTGGATGTGGATATTATTTCAATAAATGAAAATTATGACCGTTTAAATGATGAATTTTAATACTTTAAGACTTTAGCATGAGATATGCTCGTGTTTGTCTTTATCAATTTTTTTTCTTAAATAAACAAAAAGGGAAACGCAATGAACACAATCACTTAACCTTCATTAATTATATGATAACATAGTTAATTTAGTTCTTGAGTTGTATTAAAAAGATGGTGAATTGGAAAAGGTTTTGAATCTGAAATGATTCATCAAGTAAATATTTTGTGTTCACATATCAAGCTACTGAAAAAAAAATGTTCAAGTAAACTTTTCAGTAGCGTGCGTTTATAAAAGTCAAATTAAAGACCAGACGATCAGATCAATCGACTGGAACTGGTAACTCAGGGAGGGAATTCATTGGACTTAGTTTAAACGCATATCAGGTTCTGAAATGATTTTAAAAAAATCATAAATTGGTTATACATATATTATAATCAATTACAAACATCTATTTTTGTAAGCTAGCTAGTAACATGTATTAGTTATTATTTTGAATCATTATTAATTAGAAAATGATCTTTCAAAAATGTTTATTTGTTATGGCGTTCATGTTGTATTTTAGCCTCTTTTGATTTTGCCTATGCATAAATTGCAAATATTATAATTATATGTATTATTTCTTTTTCTAGTAGTATCCAATTACCATTCTTTTTTTTCTTCCAGATCAGGATTTTTGTACTTTGGTAAGGCGTTGTGTAAAATCTATGATTTACATGGTTAAGTCTATTTACTTTGGCGCTTTCTTTGGAGATTTTTGTGCCAACTTTTGACATTGTCTTTTAATTTTGAGGTCACATTATAATGTTATGTTGCTTTTGTTAATCTCAAATATTCAAAATCCACTGAAGAGCAAAGAGGCAAAAGCGCTGTGGATTGAATTAAGTACCATGCATCTTATTGCAGCCCGGAGGACCGGGCTGCTCTATACATATAAGTTTAAGTGTGGGTGTATGGGGATTGGGGTAGGAGTAGTTATTCAGAATTAAAGGTTTTCGAACCATTGAAAAGATTGTTAATCAGAATGTTCTTTTCCTTTATAAATTACGAGATACATAATATATTTACTACCATAAAGTGAATCTTTAAATATATAAGTTTTTCATATTTAAAATATAAAGTTGCTTATCATATACTGTCGAAAAAAACGACAGGTCCCCTTTTTTAGAACGTGTATCGAATTTTACTTCTCGCATAAAAACGTACTCTGCACAGTTCGTGTTTTATATTCTAAAATTGAAAATTAAATACATTTTTAATATAGGTGATGCATGTGTCTAACATCAATTTACATTTTATGCAGCCAACATCTACTCGAAGAATTGAAGTTTAAAATGGTGTCGTTTTTGTTTGATATAAAAATTTATCCGACTTTAAGTTTTCAAAATATTCATGACTATCATCTCCATCAATTAGACGCATGCCTTTTCACACATATCGAAGCAGTTTAATGATCAAGACTCATTTCCATCGTTTACTTTATATATTTCCCGGGCGACAATTGATGGTCACATCAATGTTTTCTTGTTATTTTCTATTATACATATGTAAAACGGGATGTAAAACGGGAAGTAATACGGGGTAAAATATTCTGTCAAGTAAACAATATCTCTCATAGCGCTTTGACTGAGTCAGTGATATACAGGGGATGCTTACCCCGACACCTCAGCACCTGATATCATATCTTTCCAGGGCCCATGATTTAGATCCTGATGATAAATTGTTTGCAGATTTTTGTTAAAATCCATTACTTTTAGTTATATTTACCATTGTTCAGACACAGTGTAGATATGTTAATGTAGAAGGCTTAAATATGCCTTGCCTTTTGTCCATTCACTTTTGTAATTAAAGTTATTTATGAATTAAATTAATGCAATCTTACACTCCAGTAGCATGCGTCCCTGTCGAGTTTACAATTATTTCAAAAGTTTTCAATAAAACAGATCGTATTTTTTAAATAGAAACAATTGCATTAATGTTTTTCAATACCATCAAAGTTGAGACTTGAACTTATAAAAGGCAGTATTAAACTGCTAAATAGGCGTGTGATGGTAATTCCATACATATATTTCTGCACCTGAATATTTTCAATATGTTATTTTAATGTTGAATAAATGCTTCTAAGTGTCATAAACTTACTTTTATCAAAGTAAGAAATGAAATTCACAGTTCGTGCTTAAAGACATGATTTCAATAATTTTAACAATTTAAGTTTAAGTTAAATAATATTGAGTTAACATATTTTTAGGATGTTCAATGTCCAGAAAATTACTGGTGTGACAAAGGAAGATGCGTACCAGGTAATGTATACTGCGAATATAGAGAGGGTAAACTGATCATGATTCGAACACGATCGAGAGTAGGACGCCAGTCTTCAGTAACTTTTGTTTTATTTTTTTTACGAATAGTCGCCCGCGTGACGCATTGATTAGAGCGTCTGCTCTAGAGCGCAAGGTTAGGAGTTGATCCTTACGTCGTGGGTTCAAATCCCACGGTGGGACGTTGAGAGCTGTCCTTCGGATTAGACCGAGGTCCCTTTCGTAAAAGGTACTAGTACGAAAAGATCCATCACTGCTCAATGGCGATATATATATATATCATGAAATTATAGTTTTCTTAGCTAACACTGGTAATTTCATCTAATTTCAAAGTGTTGTAAATCAAGAACATCTTATTCCTGTACCTCACTAAGCAAATTCTCTAAACATAAAAGTTTCGTCCCTAGTACGTTGGTCAAGAATACGGAATCATGGTTTAGTTTATTTTTCTGTCCAGTATAATACTTGCCATAGATTTGGCATCTAAATTAATTAAATACGAGATTATAATTGATGCTAGTATTTGTTTTTACTGAAGAGTATTAGTATAATGTAATTTAATTTAAAAGTTCATAATTTCAATTCTAAATTAAGTTCAACTTGCCTTTCCCGACCTTAAAATTGGCAATTCCAACTTTAAAGTTGGCTTAAAAAATTGGAAAAGCCAATTTAAAGTTGGAATTTCCAACTTCTGAGTTGGAATTACCAGTTTTAAAGATTGAAAAGCCAAGACTTAAGAGTGATCCCTTAGTACCGCTCTATAGTTTATCGTATATGGATATACAAGTATATGCTTGAAATTATTTCTAGTGTCATTTTCTCATAATACATTTATTACCAACAAAGTGCAAAAATTGAAATCAAACTATTATTTAATTTATGTTGAAGCAAAAATTAAATTTCTATTTTCATCCATTTCAATTTTTGCTTCAACATAAATAGTATATAATACATGTATCATACAAAACCATTCAAAGATAAACGAGGCTGACATGGCAAGTGCTAATGTTTACATATTACATATTTGTTTTGATCCTTGTTTTCTGAGGTATGTTCACATGTTAATAACAAGAGTAGTGAATTGTCCCAGAAAATATAGATAAATAAGAAACCGCAATTTAAGGTAGCTATTAGAAATGAGCGCCATTGAAGATGTTTAGTAGATTACCGAAGCTGACTTTCGTCATCTTGAAAACTTGTCTCATTGAATTTAGTATTGTGGTAACGTGGATTTGAATTATAACAAAAAAATGTTTCCTTCATCATTGTCCTCTGGATGGCGAATTTTTCTCAGTCCATATTCGTTTTGTATCGACCTTTTGAAAATCTGTTTACGCTAAGATAGCTAAAAAATAAACAAATGAATGTACATGTTATATTTTGACTAATCTAATTTTTTTTTCAATAAAGGTCGAAGACGATGTGGAAGGGTAAGTATAAATTATACTTAACTAGGGTCCCTACAACAGTGTTTTGGAGAATGCTTTAATGAATTTTATTTTGAACAAGATAATATATTTATCATATAAAGTGTATAGGCCTATATATATATATATATATATATATATATATATATATATATATATATATATATATATATATATATATATATATATATATATATATATATATATATATATATATATATATATATATATATATATATATATATAGTTTTTGCATTTTGATTAACAGAAAAAGTACTGTATATTTATCATTTTTTATTCACTTGACAGACAATGCCAAACTGCCAAGTTGGATATTACTGCTCTACTATTGCTGGTGTATGTTTACCTAGTACGTAATAAAATTATTATTTGATGTTTATAGCTTAATACAGATAAAGATTTATTGGAATCTATTTTCTTTTTCGAAAATAAATAATTTATTCTTTAAATGACTACAATCTTTATCATACACAATGATTATTTTGATTCACTTCCCTAGTTTTCCCTCAAATCGCCAGTACAAATTTGAGTGCCCTTTTGTCTGCATGCAAGGAATGTCAGATTGTTTTAATAAGTCTAAAATATTACAGTTGTTCAATACCTTTACAAAACGAGGATATTTAATTTATTTTCTATTTCCCCGTTTATCTTCACAAAAAACTTCATCACTTGTCTTTCTTGTGTATGATTATGATTATGTTTTTTCCCATAACAAACACCTTGAGGGTTGACCTTTTTCCAAACCACTTGACATTGATGATAACTTTTGTATTATATAACATATTTGCATTGCCCATAACTACAACTTTCAATGATTATCATCTTTGCGACTTTGTGTGGTTGGCTCGGACGTCCGAGCATTTTTTTTTTATCATTTTTTGAAAACTTTTTAACCTGATGACGTTGAAATTGAAATTCACTTACTTTTCCATAACGTTTCATGTAAAGATAGGGGACTTTCATTTTTTCACAAGGACATAATTTCTAAAAAGACAATTTTTTATGTATTTTGAGTTTTGACCCCATGAACCACAGAAGTTTCACTTTCAAAAACTTTAACCAGGCAATAATGTTTTCATTGCAAGATATCGCTTTCAAAATATAAAGCATGCTTGCTGGACGGACAGCTACACCGGGATAGTTACAATATAGTAATAATTTGCCATAAATAATTACCCCTAACCAACACAAAAAAGGTGTGGCGCAAAATTCTCTGAATTTCTTTGTTAGAATTAAACATGATGCCTTCTTCTTTTCTTTTTATTAAAGACCCAGAACAAGAGTCTACAAATTGTGAAATCATGAGTATATTAAGTATTATTTCTGATCTGATATACTGCATACAGTGGTAATATGTTTGTAAATGTGTTATTGTCAATACTGACTAGATCTTTTTTCCAATCAGCAAGATTGTCTAATCAAAGTATTTTTATGTTATATTTAGGATTTATCATGCACGTAGTTGAATGAAAACGCAGCTACTTAGTTTGAGTTTTGAATGTTAATAATTACTTCAGGGAAACGTAGCTTTCTGGTTTTTAATTTATCGTTTAATTTATAGACTGGCTGCCCAGAAGGATATTACTGTTCTCATTTTGCTGGTATTTGTCTACCAAGTAAGTAATTTTCACTGTATAAATGTCTCAATACAGATTCAACTGTTACAGTTATCTACTTTATCATGCTAACGCGGGAAATTAAAACTTGTCAGCACCGCCATCTAGATCTGCTGTTATAGCTTCCAGTAAATAAGAAATCAGTGCTTAAATTGCACACGTTTACAACTAAATTAGTTTTTATTTAAAAAATTAGTTAAAACACTTGAAACAGCATGGTCAATGGATATGCTTTAAATAAGGATACTTGATACGTAAATTAGAACATATTGCTAGGAGAATGTTTCTATCTAGTCGTAAAAAATATTCAGTCAATCTCAAAAATGAAAATTAAATTTTGGTATTTGATTATTATTTTCAAAAGTTATAAAAAAAAAAAATCATTTTTTGTAAAAATGATTTAAAATATTCATTTTTGAATTTTTAAAAAGCTTAAATTATGGCCATAAATAAAGAATATTTAGTGCTGGGGCTTCCATATTTTACATTTGATTTTCTTGTTAAAAGAACTTAAAGTTTCTTTTTGTAAATTGATTTTTTTTAAATGTGATTTAATCGATAGTATCAACCAGAATTTTTATTACTTTCCGTAGCATGTTTTTTTATATGTACGACCATACAATTCGTGTAGCGAATTAGTAAATTAAACAAGCTAATTCAGAGAATTTGTGTCCCCTGCTTAAGGAAAAAGTAAACCATGCACAGTTCGGGGGTCGGTGGGGGGGGGGGGGGGTTCGGATCCCCTTGACTGAATTTGTAGAATTGTTAAATGTATACTGAAGTAAATAAAATATGCCAATATGGATAAAAAGGTTTGATTGATTATTCTTTATCATGTGTGTAGAAGATCCTTTTTATATGGAATATTTATCACACTGTTATGATGATTTTATGAGTTTGTATTAGCCAGAACCTCATAAATTTTTCATTTCACATGCTGAATACTATCATTTAGTAAAAAAAAAAAGTATTTCGAAAAAAAAAAATGGGTCGGCCAGGAAGCGAACCCAGGCCCTCTCACATCTGAAGCGAGAGACATACCACTAGACCACGGAGCCGCCTTAAAATAGCAAAAATTATATACACACATAAAGTCAGATACATGTATATATTCACGTTCGACATATTGTCAAAATTTTACACAATGTATGGTGTCTAATTTAACCTTTATTCAACAGTTCTAATAGATGTAACAAAAATATAAAGTCCGCCGGGAACCTGTTTTATACGTAATAACTCTCCTTCATGCCCCTGTGCTTAAGATAGCGACATGTAATACAATAAATACTAATAAAACAAACGGGTCGGGACACTTTGAAAGGGGTGGGAGAGGTCCTAGGGACTTTTGGTATAAAATTACATTGCAAAAGCTCAAAATCCTCTTGAAATATCGCCCGAAAAGAATAGCGTTATACACAAACAGAATGTATACATTTATGACCTTGAACTTTGACCTTTTGACCTCAAAATCAATAGGGGTCTTTCTTAGTCCATAGGGAGTTGCTATGCAAAATTTCATTGCAAAAGCTCAAAGTGTTCTCGAGACATCGCGCGGAAACGAAATTGTTATAACAGACAGAATTTGCGAATTTATTACCTTGACCTTTTGACCTCAAAATCAATAGGGGTCTTTCTTAGTCCATAGGGAGTTGCTATGCAAAATTTCATTGCAAAAGCTCAAAGGGTTCTCGAGATATCGTGTGGAAACGAAAGCGTTATAACAGACAGAATTTGCGAATTTATGACCTTGACCTTTGACCTTTTGACCTCAAAATCAATAGGGGTCTTCCTTATTCTATAGGGAGTTGCTATGCAAAATTTCATTTCAAAAGCTCAAAGGGTTCTCGAGATATCATGTGGAAACGAAAGCGTTACAGACAGACAGAAAGACGGACGGACGGACGGACAAACCCAAATTAATATCCCCCACTTTTCAAGCGGGGGACAAAAAAGAATGTGTGTAAAAAAATTTTTGTTATCAAAATTAAGAATTTTACCACTTTTAACCCACTACAAAACATAGCATGTGGAAACCATTAACTATGTCATCCTGCCAAACTTTCAATTACGAAAAAAACTAAGAAAATTAATTATTTGCTATTTCAATCTGTATTAGAACATTAAAACGCACTATTAAATTCTAATTTTTCGTTAGTTAAATACGATATAGCAAGGTATAAACATAGTTTAAACATTGCTGTGACGTCATGAGTTTGTTCTTGCAGTCTAAAAATTTACCTGTAGCAGTCCGATAATAATATTTACCAGTCCGATAATATATAATCGAACAGCAGTGATAACAAAATCGGACGGCATTTAAAAATCAAAAAGAAGATTGAAATGAAAGTTAAATATATCCAGAAACACCCCAAAAATGTTAAGAAAATTTTCAGGGATAAGAAACGCAAGAAAATTAAGTTGCTACAAAAAAAACAAAAAAAAAAAAAAAAAAAAAAAAAAAACAACCCCCCCCCCCCAAAAAAAAAAAAAAAAAACAACAAAACAAACAAACAAACAAATCCGTGAAAAAAATCGAGTTCTAACATTCCTCATAATTAATACTTTCCACTTTTTAAAATATTTTTGATAAAGCACTTTGAATAAGTGATTTTAAATCCATTTCTGAGAAAGAATCTGAAAACCTACTATTTTTATTATGTTTTGTTATGTTCTAATTCGTTTCACTCAAACGAACATAAATTATTTACAATCAAAACAAGAACACTTGTCTACATAGGAAATGGAAGCGCTTGCTTGCCAATATTTATTAGACGTATACATTTACAAAAACAAGTCTTCAATGGTACTGATTCTCTACCTTCCTTCTACAATATATGAAAAATATAATTAATCACGCATAACAGTACAAAATGCATTTTAACACAATGCTTTTATATGTCCTCACTTCACTGACTAAAAACGTAATATAATGCATGTATGAACACAATTATGCTTCCCTCGCCGCCCAGGAAAAACCATAGATAAAAAACAACATCGATTTATGTTGAAAAAACTATGGAAACCTGTAAGTCCGCAGCAATTGCGAGGTAAACAAAATGAATGGCAGACTCATTCTCACAAACTTACGTACGTATCATATATTATAATGTACAATTAATCGACTAGTTTAAGTAAAACCTATGCAAAAAGAATGTAAGTTAGAACTATCTGTAAACACATTTCGACTATATGTAGCTAACATGTTCCCTTACACAACAATCTTACATTTATATCAAATTTTACATAAAATTATCTAGAGCGACTAAGCAAATTGTTTCCCATCTTTGACAATTAATCTGTTGTGTACAAAACTTTTAATTTTCTTGAAATGAAAACAATTTCTTTATTAAAAATACTAGTAAAAGGTTGAGGTAAGTAAGAGGGTGGGTGGGTGGGTGTGAATGTAGCAAAGCAAAGCCTTCGAATGAGTTAAAATCGTGATTAAAGTGAATACCTGTTCACCCGTTCTACAGGTATCGACCTTTAAATACTGACCAATAGCTACTGTCGCTATTATTAGCACACAATAAACAAAAGCACGTGTTCCTAGTACATATGATAAATTAATTTCTACGATGGCCGCAATTTAAAACCTGAGAATTTCCTTTATATAAACTAAAACTTCAAGATAAAAATCCGCACTTTTATGAGGGTTGTCTGGTAAAATCGTGGACAAAGCATTTTTCTCCAAAAATAATGGACGTAATAAGCTGAAATTTTCAGTGAATGTTTATTTATCATATTCTCGGCTCCTGGGTAAAAAGCAGATGAACTACCTACAATGTATATGGTTATGATGTTTAAGGGTTCTTCTTCTAGAATTGCGAGTTTCCAGGCCCCTGGGTCAGTGGTACTATAGAGAGGGGAAGGGGGGCTCTGCTTATATACTGAAAATGAATTGTTTGAAATCTGCTCCTTGGGCGCATTAATAAAAGATTTTTGATAAGCAAGTATGTCTTTTCAAAAATTGTGCTATGTGTGGACCTAGGCTCAGGGGTTCATGTGTTGTAGTGACACTTCTGATTATCGCTGAATCATTTAATTTCTATAAAACACTTGATTCTGATTGGATAAAAAAATTCTTTTGATAACTGCATCAATAAAATCTAGAGTTCGCTTGCACTAAGCGGCCGAACTACTTCGACAGCCGTTACATGTATATTCCCGCTTCCAGATTACTTTTTGAAGGAATAATTAAATACTTTTACTTTAATAAATATTTTCCTGAATTTCGAAACCTGTCCGTTATGTTCCTGACTTATTTTCTACTTTCGTTTCTATTTGAGTTATCCCCCTTTGCTAAACAAATCAAATCGTCTGCATAACAACAAAACAGTTTTGGGAAGGAAGGAAAGAAATCGACATACTTTTGTTAAATGTTTGGCTTTGAGATGTCTGGAATGAACAATAGAATTCTGAAGAAACATTTTTTTTATGCTACCAAAGAGAGGAAAACCGTTAATCTGTTAAATCTTGGGAAACGAATGATCGAGAAAAACGACACTGCATGAATGAGGATCTTAAACAGTCGGCAGCAGACTCTTTCAGGTTTTACAGCATTGACTACAGGTCTACAGGTCGTGAATTGTGATACGTATTTATATGTTCGGTTTGAAATTCAGTTGAAAAGATGTGCAAATGAAATCCAAAATTTCTGTGACCTAACGTTAGAACTGTTAGGATATTCGAGTAGCTTCCCTTCACATTTATGAACTTAGATAACTTACTGGGGAAAATATACCGATTAGGATAAAACAACAGGTAATTTTTTTTGTGTTAAAGAACTGTAAATTATTTTAGAGAATGTTGGTAATGCCATGACAATGAACGTTTCTTCGTTTGAGCCATTTTGAATTTCAGCAACGTTAACGTTGTTGTGATGTATTCGTGCGCACTGTTTTTGATGCGTAAATTTAATAGAAAAGTGAAAGAAAGTTTAATTTTGTTAATTTAAAATCATAATTAAATGATAAGAAATGACTGTAATATTTTTTCCTTTGATCGATGTATCAAAGAAACATTTGGACGTAAAACTTTTTCATCAATGCGCTACGCGCATTGATGAAGTTTTCCGTCCAAATTTTTCTTTGATACATCGATCAAAGGGAAAAATATTACATTCATTTCTTAAATATTACTGATTAGTTGATATGCAATTTTTGTTCCCCTACCCTGCCTATTCGTATAAAGGAAGCTTGGGGTCAACATATTAACCACCAGATATAAATCAATTTTTTGGTATGATATCTTTAGCTGTCAACTATCATTTGACAAAGAAGAATTTCATACATATCAGTTGTAAAGTTTGATTATTTTTGTAAGTAATTAAACTAAGCAATTGCTAAGTTTAATTATAGTGACGATTAGCAATGGTGCCAGCCTCTGTGAATGCCATAGCATCTACCTTAAAACATGAACCTAATTTAATCATTTGAAAGTTGTTGCATGATTCTCAGGTGACATATAAGGCCCATGGGCCTCTTGATATAAGCTAGTTATTTGTAATTAATTTGTAACACTATTGATCTATAAATAAACTTAAAAAAAAAAAAACTTCTCATTGTAATGGTTCACATGCCAATGCCTCTTTTGATTTTTATGTATATGCAAATTGCAATAATCATTATTTTCTAACCATCCAATAAACATTTGTCGTTTCTTTCCAGGTCGGAATACTTGTTTTTCGGTAAGGCGTTCCCAGCACTTTTGTCTTTTGCTTAATATGTAATCGAATGGTACAGGTCAGGCTTTTGTAACAAATCTTATCCTCTGTCTCCATTTTGTCCACTTGTCTGTTTATTGTTTTTAAAAAATAAGATGTTCTTGTATGTGTATTCTTCAGAATATATCGCCTCATAAAACAGGTTAGGCACAGCGCTTTTTGGGGTTGAATGAATTGTTATATTTTGCCTATAAGTTTTCCAGGTCCTCTTATTAATGGTACTGAAGAATCAAAAATTAAAAAGATTGCCAAAAATTCTTTAACATTTTACAAAAATCAAGCATGTTTTAATTATAGCCAGAAGCTCAAAAAAACAGTTCACAGTGTTAGACCAATCTTGATCAGGATATTTTAGTCTTCTTTTTGAACTGTAAGCTTTCAATTGGACAAACTATATCAAAGGACTCGGTCCTTTAGTGTAGATGGATTTCAAAACGCAAAGAGTGGTACCTTTTGTAATGCCTATAAAACGAAGCCCTGGGTCCTGTTTCACCCCACTCCAAGGTCAAGGACAAAAGGTCAAGGTAATTGGTATCCAATGAAAGGTCTTGCCACATAGATTACATATGTAAAGTATGGAAGCCCTAGCCCTGAACTTTCAGAAGTTATGGCCACGGTTAAAAATTTTTGAAAGTAGGTCAAACTCCAAGGTCAAAGGGTCAAAGGTCTTGCTATCAAATGAAAGATCTTGTCACAAGAATTAAATATGTTAAGTATGAAAGCACTAGCCTTAAACCTTAAAAAATTATGGTTAGAATGGATATGGTAAAAATTTGATTGCCTTATCAAGGTATTCACGAATTTAGTGATGTACAGTATAGTCTTCTAGGTTTTTATCGAATAAGTATTTCCTGCGACTCAGGGGCCTCAGGGGCCCCTTTACTTAACTAATTTATGACTAAGACCAAAAGTTCAGTAGATTGATTGATTGATTCATTCCTCTTAAAAGGGTTAAATAATTTCAATTACATGTAAATTAAAAAGATATGAACAGAATTAAATTTTGCATCAAGTTTGTTTGTTTTTTTGTTTTTGTAGGGAGACCTACTTTGAAAATATTTATACATGGCCATAACTTCTAAACAGTTAGAACTAGGTCTTCCATACTTTACATATTATGTATTTTTGTGGCAAGACCTTTCATTGGATTCCAATGACCTAGACCTTGTTTATATTTGTGGAAAAATATAACCTCGGCCTGCTTTCATATTTTCACAATTGTATTTCAAATGGAAATACCCTGCTTTTGATAATATATATAAAATTTGCATAAAAGAAAAATTTTAATCTTTGCTATTTTGCCATACGGGAGCATCAGTGTTTCACATACACATAATTTTTTTAGGATACTGATTGTCCAGAAAATAACTGGTGTAACCGTGGAAGATGCGAACAAGGTAATTTACATGTATACGGCCAATATGGGTAAAATGGATGTGAGACAGACGCGATAGAGATTTGGGTGCAAACCTTGTTCAACATTACCTCTTGTTTTATTGTTAATATTTGCACTTTCAGCCATTTTGGCTAATTAGAAAGTTTTCAAAAGTTGTCAATAATGTTTCTCATGACGTCATGATTAAAACACTATAAAGTCACAATGTGGAATTTACTATTTCCAGCAAATTTAAAATACAATACCGGGGTATATAATTAACGCAAAGAAATAATAAAATTAGAATAATGTTTCAATACATAACATGTCATTTGCGATTGAAGTTTGAGTAAACTTTTGATTAAAAGGTCGTATATAATATTTCTTATTAGTAACAAGGGCGATTTCATTTCATGTCGGAATTTTGTAACAGAGAAAATTCTTTTTTGTTGTTGAAGGAAATCTTGCTTGGTTAATAACATCCTCAGGTTTGGTGTTCATTTTCTACTTTTAATAATGCCTATTCATCTAGAAGATTTTCAACGTTTTCAGATTTTTCTAATAATGTACCAAACTCTCTCACTGTAATAAAAATATGGTGGTTACGATGATTTTTGAGTTTCATATCAAGCTTTTGAGAATTCGTTTATTTTGAATAACATGTTTGTACAAACAAATTAACAGGAATATAATATTTTTATTAACCGAAATGCTTTTTTTTTCATTTTATTAATGAAGGTCTGAGGCCATGTGGAAGGGTAAGTACATTTTATGCTTTTAATTGGGGTTTCCATTACGATTTTTTCTAAGAACATGTATTAACGAGTTTATTTAAGTTTGATAATTAAATATATACGAGGGTCGTTCAATACGAAACGCAAGCTTCAGTATATCCTAAGAAATGTAGAATTTAATTTAATTTTTTCACACTCGAAAAGTTCTGTAAAAGAGCTTCCTAACGCATAAAATCGCAGTGAATTTTCTATTGTCCGCGCAAAAATAAAGAATTTTAAATTAAAAGCTGCACTAAGTTGAACAGTATTTTCTAGTTATCACGTGCACTGCCAAGAAGATAAAAATGAGTGCGAATGTAAAATCTATGCCTTTTATATCGGAATATTTGGAGATAACGAACAATATTCCAGCTCAAATATCATTATAATACAAATAAGGAGCAGGGAAAACCATTAAACATGGTATCTGTTGAAATGGAAGAGTAAGCTTCTCCTGCCGATCGTTCACACTCGCTGTGTACTCCTCGTCATGATCGGGAAATAATCATTTGGAGATAACGAACAGTATTCAAGATCAACATTTCATGAATAGGTACAAATTAGGAACATAGCAAGCACAGGAGCTCCAAAACATCAGAAGGATCAAGTGCCATAGAGGAATGAAATCCCCTGCTAAACGACCACACCAGCTGTGTGCTCCTTGTCATAATCGGAAATAACGGGCGCAAAATAACCTTCGTGTTGCACACCTACACTACACACCTATTAACCCTAAAAAGGTTTTAGCTCAAAATAATAATAATAATAATAATAAGAAACAGGTAAAAACTAATATGTTCCCAAACTCAACCAGCTAAACAACGTTTTCCCAGAAGAACAAAATGTATTTAAATTTTTTGCACGCGTCGTCAATTCAGTGTAAAAATGATGGACTAAAAATACTAATAAACAATTAGTATGAAAAACTTCAGTCAGCATTTGACTCAGTGATATATTTTATTTGCTGTAAAATGTATGGACTAAAAATACTAATTAACAATTAGTTTGAAAAGCTCCTGTCAGCATTTGACTCAATGGTAAATTGTATTTGCTGTCAACATCATTATAACATCTTTAGATCTTACGAAATGATGACTTTCAGCGTGCAGAGTTCTCCATTAGCTGTTTTGCTGTGTTGGTTCTAACACAGTAAAATTTTCACCGAAACAGTAACGATTCAAATTTACGAATCAACTGAGATATATGCACTCCTTATGCTGGTTATGAAGGTATATTGCAGCATAAGTAAAGAAAGTTTACGGTAGAAAAAATAAGTAATAACGTTTGTTATAGACCTTGTTGTTATTATTATAAACAAATTTCCTTCAAAGGAAGTCCAAATACCGGTTCCCAGTATAATATATCTAAAACTGACAATGCTGTTGCAAATAAGCATAAGTAAATAAATAAAATTTTGAAAAAAAAAGTTTGTAGAGCTTTTCTTACCCCGCTAGATCTCAATATTTTTTTTCTTAACCGCATAAAAACAAAAGAAAGGAAGAATGGTACAGAATCATATATGCCTTGGGTAGTGATATTCATCAATGTCTTCGGGTCATCCCTACGGATGGGAATGTTAAGGCTTTCTGTTCAAGGGTACAAAGACCTAAGACATGTGTGAAAGGTCACAGGGAATACTTTAAGGGATTGAACTTAATTCGAATAATAATACCTTTTTTTCCTTACTTTTAGATATTACATTATTTATTGAATTACCCTCGTCGTTGGAGTTTCTGCATTTTAATAAAGAAAATACTTCATATTTATATATGTCGTGTGTTGGTTTTACATTTTTTTTTCTCTGGGGAAACATAGTTTAATTAATCATTTTTTTCATTTCATGTTGATACAGGGAAGGCCAAACTGCCCATCAGGATATTATTGTAATCATTTTGCTGGTGTATGTGAACGAAGTACGTAATTATACATTATTTGAAGTTTATGTCTGAATACAGATAGAAATGTTATTAGTGTCTGATTTTTTTTAAAATTTGATATCACTTATATACTTTTAATCATTTTTAATTGATTCATATTCACTGATTATTTTGCTTCACATCCATTCCTAGTTGATCCTCCATTTGACTGTAAAACTTTAACTGTTAAATAGTTCCCATGACCTGTGCATGTAAAAGCATATGATATTATGTTCCCTATTTTAAGGAAACGAAGACATCAAATGAAATCTTTTTTATCTCTTCGTCTATTTCGATACAAAAGACCTTTTACCTAGTTCATAACTATTGGGTTACATGACATAGGTCTATCACTTTAAACATGTACATTACTTGGGAGAAGTTCTGTATAATATTTTTATCTCTGTGACAATGAGCTTGAAGATTTACCTTTTACAAAACTAATCAAGAAAATTAAATGACTTTATTTTTTTATTTGTATTAGACCATTATAACGTGTTATTACATTCTAGTTTGTCGTTAGTTAAATTCCACAATAAGTAACTATTTCCAAAATTACTAAACAAAAATATCAATAAATAAGTCATTCGTCGACATTGGAAAATTAGTTAACATATTTATTTTGAGTTTTGACCTTATGAGCTACAAAATTCACTTTCAAAGACTTCAACTAGGCAATAATGTTTTCATTGAGATATATCGCTTTCAAAATGGAAAGCATGTTTGCTGGATAGACAGCCACACCAGGGCGAAGAAGATAGAAACACTATAGTGACAAAATGCCATAAATAATTAACCTTAACCAACAAAAAAAGGTGGGGAGCACAATATCATTGCTAGAATTAAACAATGTAGTCTTCTTTTCTTTTTATTAAAGACCCAGAACAAGAGTCTACAAATTGTGAAATCGTGAGTATAAGTATTATTTCTTATCTGATATACTGCATGAAGAGGTAAAATGTTAGTATACTGTTTGCATATGTGTTATTGTCAATACTAACTAGATCCTTTTTCCTTAAATTGTTTGTCAGCAAGAATGTCTAATCAAAGTATTTTCAGGTAATAAAGGATTTTTCATGTGCGCAGTTGAATTAAAACGCAGCAACTTAGTTTAAATTTTGTATGTTGATAATTACTGCAGGGAAACGTAGCTTTCTGGTTTTTAATTTATCGTTTAATTTATAGACTGGCTGCCCAGAAGGATATTACTGTTCTCATTTTGCTGGTATTTGTCTACCAAGTAAGTAATTATTCCTTTTAATTCCTTTTTCACTGAATAAATGTCTCAATACAGATTCAATTGTTAACGATATCTGCTTTATACTGCTAACGCGCGGAGTTAAAACTTGTCGGCACCTCCATCTGCTATTATAGCTTCAAGGAAATATCAAATCAGTGATTTAATTTCACACATATAATCAATTAAATTAGTCTTTTAATTAAAAAATGAGTTAAAACTCTTAATATCGACACTGCATGGTCAATTGACATGCTTAAATAAGAATACATGATAACTTAGAAAATATATCTAAGAGAATGTTTCTAGTCGGAAAAAATATATTAATCAATCTCAAAAAATGAATATAAGTTTTGGCATTTTGATTATTATTTTCAAATGTTCTCAAAAAGTGATCAAAATCACAAGGCTTAATTTAATCTTTAGACATTTATTTTTAAGTTTTTGAAAAGCTTAAATTATGGGCATTAATAAAGGATATTTAGTGCTTGGGCTTTCATAATTTACATGTGCTTTTCTTATGAATTTTTAGGTCACCTGAGTAAACTCAGGTGACCTATTGCTATCTGTTTTTGTCCGTCGTCGTCCGTCGTGCGTCGTGTGTTAACATTTAAACATTTTCAGCTTCTTCTCTGAAACCACTAAACCAATTTCAACCAATTTTGGCATATAGCATCTGGGGGTGAAGGGAACGAAAATTGTGAATTTAATGGCCCCAGGGTCAGGGTTTCTGGTGTTATGATGGGGCTATATAGATTATATAGTGAAATTGCATTATTTTTTTGAAAATCTTCTTCTCTGCTTCTTGTTATTAAATAAACTAAGTACATAGTTATGATGAGCAGGAATGTCTCTACAAAATTGTGAATTGTATGGCCCCAGGTTTAGCGGTTCTAGTGCTAGGGCAGGGCTATATAGATTATATAGTGAAAATGCATTATTTTTTTTGAAAATCTCTTCTCTGCTTCTGGGTATTAAATAAACTAACTATGTGCATAGTTATGATGAGCAAGAGTGCCTCTACGAAAATTGTGAATTTTATGGTCCCAGGGTCAGGGGTTCTAGTGCTAGGGCGGGGCTATATAGATTATATAGTGAAAATGCATTATTTCATTGAAAATCTTCTTCTCTGCTCCTGGGTATTAAATAAACTAAGTAAGTACATAGTTATGATGAGCAAGAGTGCCTCTACCAAAATTATGAATTTTATGGCCCCAGGGTCAGGGTTTCTGGTGTTAGGGTGGGGCTATATAGATTATATAGTGAAAATGCATTATTTCTTTGAAAATCTTCTTCTCTGCTTCTGGGTATTAAATAAACAAACTAAGTGCATAGTTATGATGAGCAGGAGTGGCTCTACCAAAATTGTGAATTTTATGGCCCCAGGATCAGGGGTTCTGGTGTTAGGGCGGGCTCTATTGATTATATAGTGAAAAAAAACAGTTCTTTGAAAATCTTCCTCTCTGCTCCTGGGTATTAAATAAACTAAATTAGTATATGGTTATAATGAGCAAGAGTGCCTCAACCTAATTTGTAAATTTCATGGCCCCTAGCTGTGTCAGGGGTTTACCCATTTTGCGTAAGTGGAGTCTTTTGATTCTATAGTGAAAATACTTTGATTCTTAAAAAATCTTTTCATTTGCACCTGGGTATTATGCCAATGATCTAAGTATATATATCTATGATGAAAAAAGGTGCTTCTATCAAATAGTGATTTCCATGCCCCCATGGGTCAGGGGTAGGTGGGGGTGTTACATGTGCATAGTCTGAAAATAGATTAATGCTTTGAAATCTGCTCTTGAGTATTAATCAACAATTTATGATGAAATAAAATTTATGATAAAATTTCGAAAATTTTGAAATAAGTGGCCTCAGGGTCAGTGGTTCCTTTGGGGTGGGGTGCACAACTGGTTATAAGTTGGAAGAGCATTTTTTCTTTGTTACTCTGATCTACCTCTGGGTATTAAGTAAGTAGAGTAAGTAAGCTAAGTATATAATTATGGTAAGCAATGGTGCCTCTTTCAAAATTGTTAATTTCATGGCCTCTGGTTTAAAACATGAACCAAATTCAATTGTGCGATAGTTGTTACATGATATCAGGTGACCTATAAGGCCCGTGGGCCTCTTGTTTTTTTGTAATTTTTTTTAACATGGTGATTTAATCGATAGTATCAACTAGAAGTGTTACTGCTTTCCAGAGCATTTTTTTTTTTAAAATATACCATTTATGAAGTGAATTAGTGATTAAAAAATTGTATGCATTTGTTTACAAAATGAATACAATTTATCAACCTTTAACACAACTACAAAAACATATTATGCAGAAAACATTAACTATGTCATTATGCAAAACATTCAATTACGACAAAAACCCAAGAAAATTAAATGCTATTTCAATCTGTATAACAAAATTAAAACGTATTATTAAAGGCAAGGTTTTCGTTAGTTAAATCTCACATAGCAAGGTACATGTTTAAACATAGATTGATGGAATTATCGAATTGCTTTGGCGTGAAATATGTTTTTACATTCACTAGAATTTAGGAAAACTTCCGACATTGAAAATACGACGTTGTGTATATCTACACTGTTGAGATATTATGGGCTTGAATGAATTTAACTATTGCCGAATTAACTAATAATTATTTTTAAATTAATAATTCATCAACATTGGAAAGTTAATTAATTAAGAACATTTTCAACATTTATTTGCATTGTGCACCTTAGTTTTGCAAAGTATTTATTATTCAAACGTCAATACAATTTTTTTGGGGGGGAAAATGATCTCCCTCAGCCTTTATGTACGTGAAATGTACGCGCATATCTTTAGAATGTAATTAGAAATAAAAGAGATGTATTCTTTTTTCCATACGAAGACCCAGTGGAAGATCAAAGATTTTGTGAAACAGTTAGTATAAATAATTTTTCCTTTTGATAATTGTTTCTTTCTTCAATTTGAAAGTTTTCATTTTGTATATACGTTTTTTATTTTGAATTTAATAGTATATCTTTGAAGTATTAAACAATTAAGCACAAAATAATAAATATTTTTATTACTTAATATTTATAGACCTTTGACTGTCCTCGAGGATACAGCTGTGTGAGTGGAATTTGTAGAAATCGTAAGTAATCATACTTTATCATTGATTAAAGTCACTTCGCTCCACAAACACACATGCAATGTGTATTTGGGTGTTTTTATACCCGTTTCCCAGATATTTAATACAGAATCAAAATTAGAAGTTAATTTAGCAAAACTTCGCATGTCATTTGTTCCGTTTATTTTAAGCCTTTCTGATTCTGAAAAATAGCAACATCTATTTTTGTAAGGTAATTAGTAATTAATTTGAAACAATATAGTTAAAAAAGGATCTTTTTTAAAAAAAAAATCACTGTAAAGGTTCACATGCCAATGTCTCTTTTGATTTTCGCTCATGTACGAATTGCAATTATCATTATTTTCCAACCATCCAATAAACATTCGTCGTTTCTTTCCAGGTCGGAATACTTGTTTTTCGGTAAGGCGTTCCCAGCACTTTTGTCTTTAGCTAATGTATTCCTATGGCAGAGGCCAGGCTTTTGTAACAAATCTTTCCCTCTGTCTCAGTAATGTTCGAAGTTCAGCGTGTGTAAGGTACTGTCGTTTGGTGAAGGTTGGTCTTTCTTCGCTCTTGACTATGCTCTCACTATCAGGTGTTAAACCAGACTTTAAAATCGAAAAGAACGGTCCCTCGTGTTAAAGCTATACAATGAAGTCCTTGGGCCCGTTCTACAAAAAAAAAACTGAGTCGCAGTTAATACTCGACTGCTCAAATATCATAACTGCCGAACAAATTGGGTTCAATTCCAAATAAAGTAATACATGAAATAAATAATACACAGACAAAATTTAATAACTTGTGTGTTGGATGGATTCAACCATTTGACATGGCACGTTTATTTAAAAGAAACCGTTTTAAAGTTTTTCCATCTATACTGTGCATCACAAAATTACATCAATTTTGCGAGATGTTTCCTGTATCTGCGAAACTAATATTTTTAACATTATTTATAGTAATTGTGAATGTTCCTGAATACCTGGATAAGCAAAGTTCACAGAAATGTAATGCCTTTGTTAACCTATTTTATCAGGTGATCTTATTTTATTTTTCCAATGCAAGTGTGTTTCAATGCCAGTGGAGATACAGGTTGCTATCGAAATCGATGAACATCGTTTTTACGGTGTGACTGAGTGTCTGATATACAGGGAATACTTACTCCCCACAGTTAACTGATCCCGTCTCTTTCCAGGGTCCCTGATTTAGATCATGATGGAATATTTGAATAGTTCGGAGATTTCTTTCAATTCAACAGTGTTTGTTATCTTTAACTTATTCAGGAATAAAGTAACGTAATGGAAAGGGTTTAAATTAAAAAATGCCTGCTGGCTATTTACCTTTGTAATTTTTACTACTTGAGTAGAATGCTTCCGTGCCAAGTTCACAGTGAACTGAAAAAGTTGTAATCAAAACAGCTCGCATTTTCATATGGAAACAAATACCATGTACACTCTCAATACCAAAAATATAAAGACTTGTATAAGTAAACTATAACTTATTACACAGATAGTAACTATTTGCTAAATAGGCTTGTAAAAGTAGTTTGTTATATGTATTTTTGTATGTCAGTTGTCCGAGCAGAAAGCCTCTTTAAAGTTTAAAATTAAATTGAGTTATCTTATTTTTTTAGGATACTGATTGTCCAGAAAATAACTGGTGTAACCGTGGAAGATGCCAACCAGGTAATATACAAATGCATGTATACGGCCAATGAAATATATAAATTGAATGTGAGGTGGGCGCGATATTTGAGTGCCAACCCTTTTTCAACATTAACTCTTGTTTTATTGTTACTCTTTGGGCTTACAACCATGTTGGCTGATTAGAAAGTTTTGAAAAGTAGTCATTAACGTTTCTCATGACGTCATGATTAAAACATTATGAAGCCACAATGCGTATTTAACCTTTTCCAGTGAATTTAAAATACAGTGTATAATTAACGCACAGGAATAATAAAAGTAGAAAACGTTTCAATGTATAACCATTCATTTGCGATTGAATTTTGACTAAACTTTTGATTAAAAAGTCCTATAAAGCATTTCTCATTGAAATAAAAGAGAAAATTCGTTTCTATTGTTGGAGGACATCTTTCTTGGTTAATATCCTTCTCAAGTTTAGTGTTATTCATCTACTTTTTTATATTGCCTTTTTATCTAGAAGATTTTTCATGTTTTCTGATTTTGATAAAATTGTACAAAACTCTCTCAGTGTATTAAAAAAAATAGAAATATGGCGGTTACGAGGGATTCGAGTTTTTGCACCTTGGATGTTCCCTAACTCGTTTTCATCCCGAATCTGTTTAATTTGAATTACATGTTTTTCAAACAAATTGAAATACCTGTAATATTTTGAATGCTTTTAATCTTTTTTTTTATCTCTTTTATGAAGGTCTGAGACCATGTGGAAGGGTAAGTATCTATTAAGCTTTTATTTGGGTTTCCCTAACAATTTAAAAAAAAACCCCATGTTTTAACGATTTAAAAAAAAATTAAATTACGAGAAACGCAATATTCAGTATATCCTAGTAAATATAGAATAATTTAATTTTATTTTTTCACATTTGAAAAGTTCTGTTAAAGAGATTCCTAACACATACATGTAAAACCGCATGTATTTTTTGTTTCTCGAAAAGAAA
>NW_026925077.1:0-25621 GCF_032062105.1 Saccostrea cuccullata
GGAGGTTGTTGAAGAAATGGTCAGAAAAAAGAAGAGTTTCTTTAACCCATTATGAATGCTGGGTCAACACACTTCAGTTCAGTTCCATAACGACAAAAAATTTAGGTGCATTCAAGCCCCAGGTGAATGAAATTGAAATTCAGTTGTTGCCAGAAAATCTTCATCGACAGATTTTCCCCAACATAAATTCCACAGGTGAATTGTTTATATAAATACAAGTAGAGTTTAGTAATAACTCTGTACAGCAATTTCCAGAAAATGAATTTATCTGATTCTTTGAATGGTGCAAGCCATCAATTATAATCATTATTAATGTTAAACAAATTTCATAGTCTTTCATTGAAATTTTAATTAGGAAATTCAGTTAATAGATCTATTCAGTTTATTCTTTTTTGACAATTATTATGTACTTTTCTATTTAATCATTATATTTAGTGACATATTAACTGATGATTTTTAGAGGGAGAAACCTCCAATGATTTGGATGAGATCAAGAAAAATCTGTTGAAGCATGGTTTGTGGGGTAAAGAGACAGCAGTGTTGGATGAGGTTAAGGTGGAACTCCCCCCACTTCATGGGAAGTCAGTCACGGAACACTTCTACAACATTGCTAACCATCAGCTGGATGGCTACGTACAGCTCACAAAAGAGTTAATGTGGGAACCAGTTCCAGCCAAACCAAAGGTAAACCTAACATTAGAACACCATGGGTTTATTGAATTTCTTACAGTAAGACAATATTTTCAAGCATTGCTCATACTTCTCAGACACACTTGAAATAGATTATTAAAACAATTTAGGTGCACTCTCCAACTCTGTTACGAGGGGTTATTAATTTATTGATTTGTAGAAGGCAAATATATATCGGTAATTAAAATATTTCCATCTCTGAAAACACATTCTTTTTTCCTTAGATAGCTTAATATATTTGCATGCGCCAAGAAAATAAAAAAATAGTTTATTTACATGCACCTGCATTTGTATTTTTAAATGTAAATCAAATGGGAGACGTACATATCCTCAAGTATGCTGATCAATGGATAATTTTGTATATACCTAGAAATGGTCCCAGAGGGCAGGCTGGACAAAGTATGATGCTGAGTCAGGGAAGGGCACCCCAGTGGAATATCCAGAGGAGGACATCTTGGTGTTTGACGTTGAGATCTTGGTACAGGAGGGACATTATCCAACCCTGGCAACAGCTCTCTCCCCAACAAACTGGTCTGTTGTTCCAACCTGCAAGCTGTGATTTCTTTAATCTTATTATCCTTTTTTGAAAGAGCCTTTTCAAAGAAATGATTGTCAGTTCTGTCGTTTTGATTTGATCTTTATAAGTATTTGTAAAATTGCATTATATTTGGTGATTCCATTTATTTACAATTCAAATATGCATGAATTAAAGAAATCATGATGTAAATACACCTTCTTTTACAGCATTCATCTTAATTTGGGTGCATATTTAATAAGAAATTTAGTCAAAAGGAGGAAAAAGTTTGCTTAACTTTTACACCTGTACATGTACATTATTTTGAACAATCCTCTAAACTTCTTGGAATTACATGTAACAGGTATTCGTGGTGCTCAGAGGCAGTAGTGAAAGATAAATTCCGATGGACTAAAAATCCACAGGCCTGTGACCTGATTCCATTAGAGTCAGCATCCCAGAGTCACAGTTCAAATGTAGAAGGAAGTAGAAAGAAGGTAGTGATTGGTCATAATGTAGGCTTCGACAGATCATTCATCAAGGAGCAGTATTATATAAAGGTAGCATTAAAGGGAATTGCCTAATATTTATTATGGAAAATTCTAATTAAAAAATTTGCAAACATTTTTGTTCACTCCTACAGCCTTAAAAATGTAAATAAAAATCATCTAAGTTGTTTAGAACTGAGAATACATGTGATCATGATAATAAATAATTTTTTTTTATTTTATTAAAAGAAATCTCGATTACGTTTTTTGGACACCATGTCCCTTCACATTGCTGTGTGTGGTATGACCAGCTTCCAACAAGTTCTGTTCCAGTCCAGCAAGAAGGCAACAAATAGAAAGGATGTCAGAGAGTACATAGAGATGAAGCACTCCAGGAGGGAAATGGTAACTTTGTTAAATCAAGAATTCTAAAAAGGAAAATGTTGGGAATCATCAATACATGTTTGTGGATTATTGTGGGTCACCCTTATCCACAACTTACATCCCCATGAACAAGTATTTTGTCAACGTATTTATCCAATGAATCTGCTTATATACGAGTTATGAACAAAATTACGTTCCCACAAATTAAGAAAATTTTGCTTTCCCATGAACATTGCCCTCCAGAAATTAAATGAACACATATTTCTAAGACAATATGAGTAAAATTTTGTTTTAATTATGCGATTATCACTCTTATTTATAGATACACTGTAACTGCAACTATGAAGTTTTAATTATACTTTGTCATATTTTTAATGTTTCTCAGTATAAACAGTGCAGTGAACTTTTGCAGATGTGTGTTTTTGTCTGCTGACTTAAAGATGACATTTACATGTACATGATTGTGTTTTAGGTCGATAATACTTGGACCAGTGAGAGCACTATGAATAATCTGAATGATGTATACCAGCACCACTGCGGGGGGGGATCTCTGAAGAAAGCCACCAGGGACGTGTTCGTGAAGGGTAACATGGCAGACGTCAGGGAAATGTTCCAGGTGATTCTCCCTGTCCCTGCTTACACATGTTATGTAGATAAAACTAAGAAGAGTACTGAAAATTTGCTGTTGATGTGTGCAATTGATTGTACATGTACACACATTGAGGAGAAAAAACTTCATTCCAAGTCTGAACAAAGGCATAACACTGATTAAATGAAGCAGTATACCAGCTAGTAGTCCATTGTATGATCTTGAAGCAAAAGTTTATAAACATCTTATTTTCATTTACTATTAATAATATTATATTACTGTTTCAATAGGAACTGTGTTCATATTGTGCTGGTGACGTGGAAGCAACTCTACATGTTTTTAGAAAAGTCTGGCCACAATTTCTTGAGCGGTAAATTTTGCCCAGCTTCTAATAAGTGGAAAGATTGGCATTAAAACTTTATTCAGCATTGATTGTTAAGTAATGTATAGTTTTACTTGTCTTTAATACTTTGATATTTTTTTAATAACAAGTTGAATGGACAAAATGTTGTGAAGGTCACTGTCATGAATGAAATCATAATTTTATAGCATATACATGCATTTAAAAAAAATCTTAAAATGTCTTTGATTGTAAAACTCATTTAAGATTTCCAAACCCAGTGACTCTATCAGGAATGATGGAGATGGGAACAGCCTACTTACCTATCAATCAAAACTGGGAGAGGTATATTAACCAATCAGATGCTGTGTATGATGACCTTCAGAACGAACTTTCTCGACTGCTCCAAAAGCTAGCAAACGAGGCCTGTGAATTATTACATGACAACAGGTACTTTTTGCAGATATTAAAGCACTCAGAGGAAAGTAATGAGGGTAGATTGGATAAACTATGAGGTTTAAATTTGTTTTTTAAGCAAGCCTTAATTGTATTGGTGAGTATAAGTATAGATTTTGATGGGAATTACAGATCTATGATATGTACAACTCAAACATGGTAAATAACAGATTCTTTTACATTTTGATCAGAATTGCATACTATTAGGGTAAATACAAATTTGCCTTATTAGCAATAAACATTATGTCAATACATTTTTTAAAGGTATCATTTAATGGTTTTGTAGATATGAAGATGACCTTTGGCTATGGGATCTAGACTGGACTGTTAATGAATATAAGCTAAACAAACCAAAAAAGAAGCCAAAGGATACCAATAAGGTAGGGATTTCCAGATTCAGAACTGAACTGTAATTAACTTTGAAACTTCCTGACTTGAAAGACTATGTATGGTAGTAAATTGATATTGTGTACGTAAATATTTATGATATGTAATGAAGGATAAAACACCAGAACAAGTGCTTGAAGAAATCCTGGGAACAAAAGATAGAATACCCAAGGTTGGCCGTCACATGATTGGATATCCTGCGTAAGTCATATTCTACAGTCTGTAAATTCTAATATTCCTAAAGATACGTAAACACACTGAGAGTGAATGGCAAAAACAATGAGCAATCTGAGTGAATGTGAATGGAAACACTGAATTGTTCTGACTGAATTCTTATTATGTTCACTCAAAAGAGGGATTTGAGAGTGATGAATATGAGTTGACTGAAATAATTAAGAGCAGATAATGTGTAAATGGAATAAAGTTCAGATAAGTTAACTGAGAATGCAAAATGTTTTAAAAAGTGTTTATGAATGAGAGCAAATGAGAATGCATAATTCATGTTAAATGAAAGTCAAAGGAAGGCCATAAATTATGAGACTGGATTACACACACAATTTTATAAATTTGGAAAACCTCAAACGTACTTATTCACACTGGTTACTTTACATTATTCTTTAGTTGGTACAGAGAGTTATGCCCCAGGAAGACTGCTAATGACTGGAAGCCAGGTCCCTCTCTTATCACCACTTCAAGACGTATCACCCCTAAGCTCCTAAGAATGACCTACAAGGGCTACCCCCTTCATTATGATTCAAAATATGGCTGGGGATTTTTAATCCCTGACAAACACAAGGCTGCAGCTGATAGACAGAAGTTAGCCATGGCTGAAGGGCACATGTCAAATTTCCCCATCATGTAAAGTGTTTTGAAGTGTTTTGATTTGTTACCATGAATTTACATGCTTACATTATTACCTATGTTAAAAGATAATGCACATGTATAAAGTATACCAATTAACCACAAGTATAAATTCAATGCATTTAAAAAAATGAGGTTTGTAAGATCTTGAAAATGAAGCTACATGTAACAGTCACTTTGCCTTTGAATGTTTTATTTTTCATATGCATTAATCCTAATTTTTCCTGGGAGAGGAGAGTAAAATAGGCTTTTCCTGCTGCCCAATACCATTGACTTTTATTTGTGTATAAAATTTTGTATAAATAAAAAAATAATTTTTCTGACATTGTGTTGATTTTATTTCAAGGAACTTGTTCAAGATGTGTAAGGAACCAGTGTCAGAAGAGTTGCTTGTCCCGATGACTGACAATGAAATGGAGAAGATGTTAAACACGGCAAAAAATGACATGGAGTGGAATGAACGAGCTAAACATCTGGATGAGGCCGGCATCAAAAAACAGGCCAAGAAAAAAGATGACATTCTAGAGGTAAATCTGATAGTTTTCAGACAATGGGGGATTTCAACAGTTTTAATTGCAATGAGATCAAATTTCATTTTGCTTAAAAAATAATAGCAAACAAGTGATATCTTTTTCATGTCACTGTAAAGAATCTTTATTCAACAGGTAAAAGAAACAAAGTATGATATTGGGATTCCAGGCTGTTGGTTCCAAAAATTGCCTCACAAGGTACTGTACAAATGATAACAAGGTGTGACATGTTGTGGTTCGAGTGAGGTTGAATCAATATCTCTTACATGAAAGCATTTTACATTTCTTTAAAAAGTACACTGTAATATGAAGAAGTCTTTTTTTCTAGTTGAAAGAAACTGAGAAATGTTGGGATAAAGTTGGACTGATCTTGATTAAACCATTTTGATGACTGTTTATAGGACGGTAAAGGCAGCAATGTGGGTAACCCCCTGTCTAAGGACTTCCTTCCTCTGATAGAGACAGGTGTCCTCAAGTCCCTCCTAGTGACGGCAGAGACCGTGCTGAAACTGACCAAGATGTGCTCCTACTGGCAGAAAAACAAAGACCGAATCGCGTCAGTTGGATTATAAAGATTAGATGAAATGTTTTAAAACATTTGAGCACAATGTATTAAAATTTGGTTAAACAGATAAAATTTAAAGATGAAAAGTGATATAACAACTTTTTTATTTATGAAGAGTCTGTTGTTAATTTACAGGGGACAGATGGCAGTAATACTGAATGAAGAAGATCTACCAGACACTATTACAAGGTACAAAAATAATTCTGATTTCTCTTTGAAATATTATTTCTTCTGCATTAACATTCCAGATGAACATAGCATTTATTTTTCCCCTTTTCACCAATAAGTGTTTATAAAACCTAAATTGATTTAATCATTACGAAAAAATATTTCATCAGCACCCAACTTTAACATTTGAAGGTGAACATATCATTGATTTTTCTTCCACTTGGTTCCTGAGAATGATTTGGGTAAGAGGTCTATCGATCAATATGAAGGAGATATTTTCCTACTGATAAACATGGTTCTGTTTGGGTATTTGTCAGAGACCCGAGTTATGATGTTAATGATTCGTATGGAGCCATCATTCCCCGGGTTATTCCTGCTGGAACCATCACAAGGAGAGCTGTGGAGAAGACATGGATGACAGCCAGCAATGCTTATGTAAGTAAAAGACTTATTCTGTATATCTAGAGCTACTTATTAAATAATGTAAAGTATCATATGATTAAATCTCCCCCACCAAATTTTACAAAATGAAGTTGTTTATCACATTGCATGCATTTGTTTTACATTTGTTAAATATTTTCTCTGTCTCGTGCATGATTATGATAGATTTATAAAAGAAGGTTTAGAAGAAAGCCATATAAGAATTGTGTGACCTTGCAGGTTGACAGGGTGGGCAGTGAAATGAAGTCGATGATCCAGTCTCCCCCAGGGTACCATTTTGTGGGGGCTGATGTGGACTCCCAGGAACTGTGGATTGCAGCCATTATTGGTGACTCCAAATACAAGATACATGGTAGGTGGTATTTAAATCAGTGTGAAGTCTTCTTTCTTGAATACAATTTATATTGAGAACACAGTGTCTTTTGATTTAAATGCACAGTAATATGTACTTCCAAGTGCATCTCCTTATGCACCTTCAAAAAAAAAGTTAATCAATAAGATATCATGGAAAATAATGAATAGGTAATGGTTTAATGATGAAATAATGTATAATGTTCCATACAGTGTAAGATAATTTATAGTTTGCATTGTTCATTTCTCTGTTATAGGTTCTACCCCATTTGGTTGGATGACACTACAAGGAAATAAAAATGACAAAACAGACTTACACAGTAAAACAGCAGAGACAGCTGGAATCACCAGAGATCATGCTAAGGTGGGGTGCTCCGGGACAAAACTGGGATCTCGGAATTATTAGATTGCTCTGTTTTTATAGGTATTTTATTGTAGGCAGCTGACATGTTACTTCTTGCATTGTTTTTGATTTACAAGTTTTCATCTGGTCTGTTATTATTAATTGATTGAAGTATTCATTTGTAAAAAAGGATGTCTAAAAATGTGGATATGGAATTTTTGTTACTTTAATTTCTTTTTAAATTGCATATTGAAGTTTAATTTTTTCATTCAAAGTTTTTTCTATTATGAAGCATTATTAATACTCAAATAATGTCTTATAAAGTGACAAAAAAATATATAAATTCATAAGGGTGATAGTAAAAGGAAAGAAATTTGAATTGCCTTATTAATATTTTGGAAATTTGATATACACATCATTGACAACCAGAATATGCCTTAAAAATGTATCGATTCATCAGTCCACTTTTTTATTTGCGTCCTCTATCCTCTATATGGTTTTGATCCTTGTAGATATTAAACTATGGTCGTATATATGGGGCTGGACAGAAGTTTGCAGAGACTCTGCTGATGAATTTTAATCACAATCTGACCCCAATAGAAGCTGCTGCTAAAGCCAAGAAACTGTACGAAACAACCAAAGGAAGAAGGTAGGCAGCAAGGACACTTGTTTATAAATATGTCAAAACATTATAGTATATACCTTAAAGGTCAGGTATTAAGGAAGTTTCTATTCATACTTAGAAAACATTATCTAGTATGCATGTTTTTCTGATTTGTACGTATAACCTGCAAAACTGTTTTATTTTCGTCTTTTTTTTATTCTCTCAGATTTTGAGTAAACATGTACATGTATTTAAATTTCAAAAATTTCAGGAAACGAGATCTGAGGCAGTGGGAAGGAGGGACGTAAGTTTTTATATACATGTAGGTCTAATTATTGCATATTGTTTACATTGAGAGTACTTTTTGTAAGTAAAATATTCTGAAAACTGATCAAATATAAGGACTATGTCACAGATATCTTGGACTATATTTCTGATGATGTTTTTCTTCATATGTCTTCTGTTATCTAACATTGTGCAATTCACATTTTATTGAGGCTGTACGTATAGAATCAGGTTGTCCAGTGACTGCAAAGTTATTGTTAAGTCATCCGCAGATAACTTTAATTCACATTGATTTCATAAGTGATCAAAGACAGTGTTCAGCACATTCAATTTATACCACAACTTTTGAGATTTGAAGAAAAAAAATCATATATCCAAGAATTTAAAACTATTAGTATACAAATAAACATTTATGTAATGTTTCATTCAACAAAAAAAAAGTAAAAAAAAAAAAAGGAACAACTTACAAATCCCATATTTGAAGCAAAATATGAGTTTTATCATCTATGTATATATTATTAGTTATACAGGTTGTTATGGGTCAGAATTACCCGAAATGCCAGCAAAGAGATCAATAACACAATTTAAACTTAACAAAAATTTATTTACAGTAATATATAATAAATATATCAAACATAAAGTACAAACTTAGCAAGAATCTAAAAATACATACATCAGAGTGTCCGTTGCTGCACACAGTGTCCCAGTGAAAATATATCCCATTTATATTTCAATAGTGCTTATACGACTAAGTATTTGAATCAGTTTTGGTAACAGAATTCACCTTTCTAAAGTCTGTACATAATCGGTAGGTACCGTCCTGTTTTGGTACAAGAATACATGGTGAGCTCCAGTTACTTTTACTAGGTTCGATAATGTCATTGTCCAACATGTACTACATGTACTGCACTTCCCTTCTTAGGTACTGCAATTTTATTGGATTAAGACGGTACGGATGTTGTTTGATAGGCAGAGTGTCACCCACTATGACATCATGACAAGCTGCATTAGTTTTCTTTGGAACATCCGAAAAGATTTGATGATACTCACTCGTCAAGTTTTTAACTTGTTCTTTTTGGTGAATGTTCAAATGTCCAAGTTTAGCATCCAAATTAGCCAAAACTTCTGAGTTTTTCAAACGGACACTCTGATTACATTTCTACACTCGTATCACTTTCAATACAATTTTGAACAGTCTTAGCATTGGCCAAAGTGGAAACTGGTTCTACAGAATTTTGGTCACACCTTTCAAAATACTCTTTTAACATGTTAATGTGACAAACCCGTTTCTCTTTACGTCGACCTGGTGTCTTAACTACATAGTTTACATCACTAATCTTGCTTTCAATTTCATAAGGGCCATAAAATTTGGCCTGTAAAGGATGACCAGGAATAGGTAAAAATACAAGAACCTTATCACCTGGTTTAAATACCCTATTTCTGGCATTTTTGTTATACCACATTTTCATTTCAACTGAGAATTCTTCAAATTTTCTTGTGCTAATTTACAAGCATTGTAAAGTTTTTCTTTGAAATCAGACACATAATCGAAAAGATTAAGATCACTAGTCTCAGTCAGCCACTTTTCCTTTAACAATTTCAAAGGACCCCTAACCGTATGACCAAACACCAATTCAAAAGGACTAAACCCAAGAGACTCCTGGACTGCCTCTCGTGCAGCAAATAGTACAAGATGAACCCCTTCATCCCAGTCTTTCTCATACTGGTAACAATAGGTCTTCAGCATTGTTTTTAGGGTTTGATGAAAACGTTCTAGCGCTCCCTGGGACTCAGGATGATAAGCAGTTGATCTATATTGCCTTATACCCAACTCATGCATGACTTGCTGGAACAACCCAGACATAAAATTTGAGCCTTGATCCGACTGAATTGCCTTGGGTGCTCCTACAAAACTGAAAAACTTGGTTAGGGCCTTAACTATGCTCTTTGTATTCCTAAGAGGTATGGCTTCAGGAAATCGAGTGGATGTACACATAATGGTAAGTAAATACTGGTTCCCAGATCTAGTCCTAGGCAAAGGTCCTACACAATCCACCAATACTCGACTAAACGGTTCTTCAAAAGCTGGAATGGGTTGGAGAGGAGCAGATGGTATCTTCTGATTTGGTTTACCTACCATCTGACAGACATGGCATGACTTGCAAAACTTCGAAACATCCTTTCTTAGTTTAGGCCAATAGAAATGACTCAAAATCCTATTATAAGTCTTATTGATACCTAAATGACCAGCCATAGGTGTATCGTGAGCTAAACTCATGACATCTCGACGATAAGCAGCTGGGACCACTATCTGGTGAACAACACGCCACACTTCATCTGGAGAAGCGTCAGATGGTCGCCATTTTCGCATAAGGATGCCATCTTTCATATAGAAGCATTCTCCAACTTTAGTAGCCTCTTCTGGTGGAAGTGCCCTCTTACTAAGTTGAATGATATCTGGGTCTTTATGTTGTTCAGAGAGTAAACGTTCTCGGCTGAGGATGTCCTTGCCTTAGCTAACTAGTGGATGCAACTTATCATCCTCACCACCAAATTTTGGTAAAAGTTCTTTCTTCTTTTGCTTCTTGATATTGTATGGTTCCATGCTTGTTTGAGTGCCATCAAGGTCAGATAAGAAAGTGTCATTCAAATCAATATCAACAGAGGAATTCGTCTCGTCAAAGGCTTGAGTATAGTCTGCCTCCATTTTTCGTCTTCTGGCCATCACTCTAGTAACAGCACAGGCTGGATAAATGTCATCATCTTCATCATCGCACATGACATTGGAAGTGATTTTCTCACAAACTATAGGATCAGGTACAACCTTCCCACCAGCTAAATCATTGCCTAACAACAAAGAAATGCCTGGAACGGGAAGAGTAGGTCGAACACCTACGATAACAGGTCCAGTAACTAAATCTGACTTCAAACTAATTCTATGCAGGGGAACATCAATGACGCCTAGCTCCACACCCTGTAATAAAACTGACCCACCAGTAGAAGTCTGCTCAGACAAAGGAAGCACGCCCTCTAACAATAACGTCTGTGCAGCACCAGTATCTCTCAAAATCTGGACAGGTTTTATTTCGCTAGAGTCACCGAGTGAAACAAATCCCTGAGACATAAAGGGCTTATAATCCTCCATAGAATCAATAGAACTGAACTGTGAACCCTGGACATCAGGAGTGTCAGAACAAATCGAAACTAAGACTTCTCTATCACCTCTAACTGCCGCACAAGCGTGTGGTTGAGTTTTATCAAAATCATTTTTTCTCTTAAGTTTAAAGCATTCACTGATCAGATGACCTTTTTTCTTACAATAACTACAAGTAGGAAGCGACCCTATTCCAGAAGATCCTTCAACACGTCCTGGACCGGACTTAAAACCACCTTGGGATGAAGACTGGAGACTTGTGGAAGACTGAGACCCTGAACCTGAATTGGTAGAATTACTGCTAGTCTGTGATCTTGATACAAAATTCTTTTTATGAGACAGAGCATAAGTATCAGATATGACTGCTGCCTCTTCAAGAGTTTTCACATTCTTATCTTCTAAATGTGTTTTCAAATCTTGAGGAACACATTCCTTAAACTCTTCTACCAGGATGACTTGGCGCAAATTAGCAAAAGTTTTATCAAGTTTCGTAGATCTAAACCAGTGATCGAATAAATCTTCTTTCTCTCGTGAAAATTCAACAAATGTTTGATTATCAAACTTCCTATACTTTCTGAATTTTTGTCTATATGCTTCAGGTACTATAAATTCATATGCTTTTAATATTGCTGCTTTGACCTTCTCATAGTCTGAACTTTCAGCTACCCCTAGCGCAGAGTATACCTCAGCTGCTTTGCCAACCAGTACACTTTGTAACATTGTTGACCAAACGTGTTGTGGCCATTTAAGATTCTCTGCGACTTTTTCGAATTAGGGAAAATATTTGTCTACAGATTTTTCTTGAAATTTCGGAACTAACCTAATATTTTTTGCTGCGTCAAATTCATTCTTGACAAATGACGGTTCTGGTTGGTGCTGTAATCTTAATTTCTCTAACTCAAAGTGCTCTTGTCTTTCTAATTTGTCTAATTCAAATTTTCGTTCACGCTCTCGTTCTTCTCTTTCTAATTTTTCTCTTTCAAATCGCATTTTCTCTAACTCTAATTGAAACTGATATTCTGCCATTTTATAAGAGCCTAACTCTGATTTAACTGTATATTCTGGAAGATCGTATTTTTCAAAGATGTTTTCTTTTACTAGTTTGTTTGCAACCTTAATTCTAATGTCTTGCTTTCTCTGAGAGGATTTAACATTTAACCCAAAATGCAAACCTAATGCGATCAAGTCATCCTTTTTTAACGTATCAAAAACCTGAACACTTGGTGAACTAAGAAAGTCAGTGACTGAAAATACCATGTTGATTTTTGCTGGCTTATAATCAAATTTAACGGTTCAATAAAAAAAAATTCTGACAATAAACTGCAAAAGTGCAAGAAATTCTTTATCCCGGACGAGCCCCCAATTCTGTTATGGGTCAGAATAACCCGAAATGCCAGCAAAGATCAATAACACAATTTAAACTTAACAATAATTTATTTACAGTAATATATAATAAATATATCAAACATAAAGTACAAACTTAGCAAGAATCTAAAAATACATACATCAGAGTGTCCGTTGCTGCAACAATGTTCCAGTGAAATATATCCCAGACTCTTTGTAAGCCAGTCTTACTTGTACATCAATGGTGATTATATGACAATTATTATTTATGCATCGAATTGACAGGGTATTTATATAGTACTATAAATCTAGAAAATTTTAGAAGTTGTAAGTACATGATATTACTGGAAAGTTCTGGACATACACAAAGTTCAAGAATGTTCTTAAAAAAATGACCGAGCATGTTGACCACTCTGGAATGTTCAAGAAACTTAATGTTACTAATAATAGACATGATGAAACAATACAGATACAACACACCTCACAACAAGGTTCAATCAAGACCAGGGGTAAATCCCTGTATAACCTTGATAGTGATTGGACCTGGATAACGAATTTATTTCATATGTACCCATAAAAATTCTTTGTAAACATCAGAGTCTAATGAACTATGTCTCAACCTATCGAAAAGATTTAATATTTCTACATACTACAATGCATCGTGTTGTCTTGTCATTTGCTTTTTATTATAGAAAAACTATGCATTTTGAAGTCGCGTTTTATTTAGCCCTGTCTCAAGTCGGGTGCATGGAAATTTACTCTGTAACCAATCAAAGCTTGTGTTACAAGCTGCATAGAAATAAAATCCTGTTATATAATATTCATTTATTTACAAAATTAGAATAATATAAAGACCTCACTTTAAATCTTTGTAAAGA
Organism: Saccostrea cuccullata; assembly: GCF_032062105.1. Lineage (NCBI taxonomy): Eukaryota > Metazoa > Mollusca > Bivalvia > Ostreida > Ostreidae > Saccostrea > Saccostrea cuccullata. The sequence continues at coordinate 13,373 of NW_026925077.1, forward strand.
GTATAATAATAAACTTGTACATTTTCTGCTAGAGAGAGTGTGATGTTCAACATGTTGGAATCAATAGCCAAGTCCCCCTCTCCAAAGACACCTGTACTGAGTGCCTCTATCAGTAAAGTGTTAGAACCAGAGGTCATAGGAGATGAAGTAAGTCAATCAGCCATGTTCTCTGTATTAGGAATAAAATGGTGTAATACAAATCAGTTTCATACCTTATATTACCATTACTGTCTACTTTCAGTTCATGACAAGTCATATTAACTGGGTGGTACAGAGTATCATTATTGTCTACTTTCAGTTCATGACAAGTCGTATTAACTGGGTGGTACAGAGTATCATTATTGTGTACTTTCAGTTCATGACAAGTCGTATTAACTGGGTAGTACAGAGTTCGGCTGTGGATTACCTGCACCTTATGTTGGTGTGTATGAACTGGCTCTGTAGTCAGTATGATATAGATGCCCGGTTCAGCATCAGTATCCATGATGAGGTCCGGTACCTAGTGTCCAGTAAGGACCGGTACAGGGCAGTCCTAGCCCTACACATCACTAACCTCCTAACCAGGTGTATGTTTGCTCACGCTCTAGGAATGAACAATTTACCTCAGGTAACAAAAATACTTGACATCTTATTTAATGTGTATGTTACATGTAATCAGGAACCATAAAGCATTCCATTTGTCTTCTGCAACTGTTGGAAATGTAATTTGCTATTTTTAAAGAGTGATTACGTATGGATATGCAGTTTTACCTTTATACCTCCCTTTCTTTTAAGTCGGTGGCCTTCTTTAGTAAAGTGGATATAGACCAGTGCTTAAGGAAGGAAGTAAACCTGGAGTGTCGAACCCCTTCTAACCCTAGTGGTATGGAGAGGGCCTACAATATCCCCATGGGTAAGTGTTTCTACGTTTACTGCTAATAAACACCACCATAGCTATTCATAAATGCATGCTCTCTAGATTTTTCTTGGTCCAACATTAAGTGGTGGACTTTGTTTGCATAGAGAAAGGAAATGGTCAAAAGGTTAAATATCAGTTATTTTATGCATTCTTAGAGGGCATTCAAGGGTGCATACATGTCATTGCCAACCAGACTTTTCAGGACAGATGTAGGTATACGTACATACAAAACAGATTTTGATGCAATTACCAATCGGAGGGTTCATGCAACATACCTAATTTATGGGATTAAAATGCAAGTTATTTTGTAATGGAGGTTAGAATTATCTTTCTTTGCTTTAGTTGCATAAAATTAAATAAGAGGAAGGGAGAGCCAAAGGAGGGGGTCTGGTATCATTAATATAGTCTAATTCAAACCTTTTATATAAAAACAAAAGGTGTATGAAGGAAAATGTTCACAAGAACTTGATATGATGTTCTTCAACATTTTGATATAAGGACAGTAATATCACATTAATTCCACTATGTTCAGATACTGTGTGGTTTATAAAACTGGCCATGGTTTACCACTGACCATTTAGTTACTGAGGAATCAATTATCTGGTGTTTGTATCAAGAACATTTAAAAAGTGCTTATTTGCTCTCTACTTCTTTGAGTTATGTCCAAGACACGTATATAGTTACGATATCGACATATTACTTTTTTATTGTTTAGTATAATATTTCTCTACCCTTTTGTTTTTATTACAATACTTTCTGTTTTAAGAAGTCTTCCTTACTGTCAATATCCATGATATCGTGCCGATACCGAATTATGATTGTTCAAAGAATTATGGTTTCCACCTACAATACTAGTATTGTAATTTTAACATGTGTTACTTGAAAACTATCTTTTATACAACTTTCCCTGTGGTGTCGATATCGTCTATCGACGATGTGGCTTTGATATCAAATCATGTTTGCTCAGCCCTTTGTAAGTACCGCCCCTGTTACTTTGTATGTGTATTTTTGTTTAATTTCCTGTTACGAAGATTGTACCTGCCATTGATTTCGTTGATATCGACGATATTGTATCGATATCGTATCATAATTGTTAAACATATTACTTTACCAACCTTCACAAAAATACAAAGTCTTTATTTTAACATATCCCATGACAATAAGTTCTGTGTTTCTTCATGCAACGCTTGTGCATATTTACTTTCTGATTAATAAGTTTACCTTACTGTCGATATCGTCGATATCGACGATATCGTATGGATATCGAATCATAATTGTTAAAACATATTTAATAACTTTTATCCTCACCAAACATCTTACTCTAAACCTAATCCAAAACAATAACAACCACTAACCTTTTCCTTATCATCATTTAATTTCATATTCATGGTAATAATGAAAGAATTTGACATCACTTGGACCTTGTAAAATTATGTTATACCTCACTGTTCAAATAAATTCTACAAATAGGATCGATACGATATCGTTATGTTTTTGTCGATATTGACGACATCGACATAACACATGGTCTCATATATGGTACCAAGTATTTCAAATTAATAGTGCTCATCACGATCGATATCGATATGATATCGACATAATATTGTCGATATCGTCGATATCGACATCGAATTCGTTCTTGGACATGTATGACTTCTTTACAATTATAGAACAAAACAGAAACAGCATGCAGTGAAATTTTTGCCCCCATTTTATTTTCACATTTTTCATCCTACTTACATTTGAAAAAAATTAAAACAGGAGGAATTCAAAGATAGTAGAATTTCTTAAACAGAACTTTGACTGGGCAGATTTAAGACATGGCAAATTTGTTAGCAAGTGTAAAAGAAAGAAACTTATACAGGGGGAAATAACCCTGCATATAGTATTTTTAGCTCATCTGAGCGGAAGGCTCAAGTGAGCTTTTCTGATCACATTTTGTCCGTTGTCTGTCCGTCCGTCTGTAAACTTTTCACATTTTCGACTTCTCAAAAACCACTGGTACAAAGGGGAATTTAAGAGCCATTCTCTGTAACGACTTGAAATTTTATATAGGAGCTGTGGCACGCATAGTCTCAGAATTTCTCCAAACTCTCTACGATAAAAGTCATTGATACCCTAAACTGAAATCAGGCAAAAATTGGTTGCTATGTTTTATAGTTACCATGGCAACATGTCTTAAAGTTCGAAAAATGGCATTTTTTAACATGTTTAGAGCCCCATAGTTAACATTTGCGGCAAAGCAAACAATTGGCAATGACTGTTTCCAAAAGTTGAAGGTTAGATGTCTGAAATGCATGATAAACATGTTTGGTAAATCAACTATTACATACGTTTCTATGGTAACAAAGTATTCAAAAGTAAAAAAAAATATTCATTGAATTTTATAAAGTCATACAGGTAAAAATAAAAAGCAATTATGGGATGAAATGTGATTTAATAATAGAAAAAAGTACCTTGAAACATATACCATTAACAAAATATGATATTTCATTTTGGTTGGCAATGGTTGCCAAGGTTTTTATACCACAGAGAGCCTTCAAAGTAACAATCTGTATGTTTAAATTTGATCCTATCTTTTAAAAAAGCACATTTCCTCATAATTAATGATCAATTTTTAAAGATGTTGGTGTGTTCCTAGTTTTCCCATTTGAAAAAATTCAGATTACATTCTATAAATAGAGCGTTGCTATGGAAATAAGCAGAAAATATATGCTTAAAAACCCAAAAAATATTTTCTTTCCTTGGATACGTACCTTTTAATGTAGATTCCCAAAACTTTTATGATTGATATTTATTAACAGCTAATCTGACTTTTAATTTTGACCATCGTCCAATCTCCAAGTGGATGCAAGAAGTTGGCACACAGGGTTTAATATTGATATAAAGTCCACAAAATCGAACATTTTCCCTTCTTGGTAACCATAGCAACAGTGTTGTTTTTTTCATCGAATTTTATCAATATATGATATTCAACTTCAGTTCTAACAGATAAGTACTATTCAAGCTGAGTCCTTTAATTTGTTTCTTGATTAAATGGCAATTTAATTCTTAATGCAGCGAAAAATAATTCACTTTTAAGCACTGGTACTTTGTTTCCATGGTAACACTGCAATGTAGCAATTATACCCAATTTTTCTTATGGTTTTGATGTTGCAAGGTCCTAATGATGCATACTTGCCAGTCTTGAATTTTCATGTTTTTCCTCAAGACAGTAGCATTAACCGAATCTTAGTTACTGGTTTTGCATGGTTACACTGTGTTGCCATGGCAACCAGAAAAGTTATTTATAGAATAATATTGCTTATACTTATATACTTAAGGTCAAACATTTTCATTGTTTTTCTTAAGTCGTTGATTGAGTTTGAGCATGTAACACCTACCTTTAGTAAATACGGAGTGTTTTTCAGCATATTTCAGCATTTTAAATGTATTCCAAATGTAACCTTGGTTACCACTTGCTTAGACATATATTCTAAACAGTTTCTTTACAGTAAAAATGACATCAAGGTGTCTTGTTTTTGTTAGAATGGTTTGTTTGCTTTTTGTAGTTTTTATTAAGCCACAGTCAAGATTTAAAGTGGCTGAAAATCTCGATTTTTCAAACTTTTCCGGCTGTTGCCATAGCAACCGAGACACATAGCAACGATATTTTGTTCGACATTTGTTTCTGGTGTCAAGTACTAAGCATGGGTGAAGTTTCATCAAAATCGGTGACCATGCGTGGCAACGAAGTTTAAGTGGTTACAGAGAATGGCTATTAAATTGTTAAAATGAAGGGCTAAGTCCCCTCACAAGGGGAGATAATCAAGAAAAGACAAAAATAGGGTGGGGTCATTAAAAAATCTTCTTCTCCAGAACCACTGGGCCAGAAAAGCTGAAACTTATGTGGAAGCATCTTGGGGTAAAGTGTAGATTCTAAATTGTTCAAAAATCTTTAAAAATCTTCTTCTCAAGAACCACTGGGCCAGAAAAGCTGAAACTTACTTGGAAGCAGCCTGTGGTAGTGTAGATTCTAAATTGTTCAAATCATGACCCCCGGGGATAGGGCGGGGCCACAATGGGGAATCAAAGTTTTACATGAATATAAAGGAAAGATCTTTAAAAATCTTCTTCTTAAGAATCGCTGGGCACTAAAAGCTGAAACTTATGTGGAAGCATCGTTTGGTAGTGTAGATTGTAAATTGTCTAAATTATGATCAGTGGGGTAGGGTGGGGTCACATTTTGTATTACAAGGGGGAAATCTGGTAAAGAACAGAATGGTCAAAGCTTCTCAGGTGAGCGATGTGGCCCATGGGCCTCTTGTTTTTTTGAACTCTGACTGTACAGCCCAACTCATCTCAATTTTATTGAGAGCTTTAATGCAGTACCCAGATTATCTGAAACTCAGTATATGCATTTTCCAAGTTTACAAACTCTTTAACAAGTAAATTTTAGGTAAATTTTTGCAGTTTTATTTAAATTACGTAAATTGGTCCAAAACTTCAGTACAGAAAAAAAAATTGGCCAGATTTTTTTTTCTCTTTCTTTATACAAATTTTTACTAAGAATTCAGTCACCAGTATGACAGGTCAAATAAAAATTCAGTCAAAGCTGTCTCACGCAAAGACTAACTGTCTGACAATACCAGTAATCGTAACTTTTACTTCCATTCCATGTGGTTTTATGGCCTTTACTTCATGACCTTATACATATTTGACATACATGATAAACAGTCCTGGATTTAATCATTTTAAACCATATTAAAAAAATATTTCTGTGTCTCCCTTATTTGACGTCTCCCACGTGTACAGTTAATACTCATTTCAATCTGTACCCCCAGAAAATTTGTGTATATAGTGACCACCTGCCATGTGTGAGCTTTTTAAAAATCAATGCTGAATGCAAATTTTGTATGACACACTGACTTGCATTAGTGGGCGTTCTTCTAGAAATCTGCTGAAACTAATGTTTCATTCATCAAATCTTGTTCCTGTTTGCCAATCTTGGTTCTGTATGTTGTCTCCAGTGGTTGGAAATCAAAGTATGGATCAGGATTAGCATCAACATCTTAAAGATGTAATTGTGTATATTTCATACCTTTTATTGTTTAACTTTTGTATTAATGAATGAAGAAAAGGAAACTTTGTCGATTGCTTAAGATTTGGGCATACATATTAGTGTAGTAGTTTAGTTACTGTAGTAAATCAAGTTTAAAGCTATTTTTGATATTTGAGCTTTAATTTGTACTTATGGAGATTATTAGATTCTCTTTTGTGATTGAGCATGCAGGAAAGTTGTATGTACACTTACTTGGTATTGTCTTATGATAAGAAAAGCTTCACACCATTTCTACAGAGAAGACTTCAAGTTTCAATAGTCCACATTAAAGCACTTTATCATTTTCAATAACTTTGAGATATGGAAACATTTCTGATTTGATAAAGTCTTCTCAAAGTTGTATATTACATGTATGTATTTTTCCTTTGTAGATGTTAATATATAAAAAAAGTCGAAATTTGAGCTTACTACTTAAAAATGAAAGAAGGGAGATTAAGAAAAAAAAATGATGTGCTTGGAATGAATACAGTTTTATTTTACAGGACCTCTCATATACTAATTTTTCATATTTGGTACATGACATTTGCATTAATTTCTTAAAAACTTTTTCCAAAATAATATGTTTCAGCTAATTAATATTCCATCATGTATTAGAAATTCTATATCAAGAACTCTTTTTTTAAAACCTGAAATACATTAATTAATGAATAATAATAAATGCAAACTGAAATTTATTTTAAATGTTTATTTCATTGAAATTTTAAACAGTAAATTTAAATGAACGTATTTTTGTTCACGACAGTGTCCTTGTTTTCAAATTTTAAAGAAATGTAACGGTTTGCGTCTTTCTTTTAAAAAAAACAATTTATTAAATCTTTACATGACCACAACGTTATGTAAGCTTGTGTGGTTGACAAATGACAATGTACTGAGGTTAAATTTACAATATTATAAGGTATTTATGAAAACCAGAAGAGAAAACTAGCACGTGAGAATAACTAACGTACATGTAATTTGCTATCATTGCTGCCGCGCGATTTGTGCTGTGGTTCATATAAAATAGTCAGCAAATCATCTCTTAAAATGTTAAATCATCTTTTAAAATGTTAAACATTAATTGTATAGAAAAAAAAGTTTGTTTTATCTATTTTTTTTAAAAATTACAATATACATGTAATTTATGTAGCACACAAAACACCTCAAGGCCTTAACAAAACAATCGCATAAAGTTACGTTTTTTCCAATTCAAAATTTGTTTATTCAATTTTATGCATAAAGAATGGTATTGGATGTTTAGATTTCTTGGAAACCCTTAGCTGAAAACTTATGCAAACACTGTGGATTTCGCTGTACATAGGGAAATTTTCCTCGCATCCCCTTCTCGTTACAAATTCACGAATTTCATACGGGGCGAATCCAAAGAAATCAACATTTCCCTTTTGTGTCTGGGCGAATTGAAAACGGGGAAACATTTTTTTGCAAGTGTGTACGGGCGAAAAATAACGTGGGATCGAAAAAGCCTTATTTACAGAATTCAAATTCAGGTTTGTTTGTTTCTCTCTCCATATAAAAAACTGTAAATATATGCTGCTGGTCTTCTTTCTTGGCAGAAGTTATGATGCGGAGGAAAATGTATCAGATTCGGTGTTTCGCATGTTCTTTGTAAGCAAAATAAATAGTCAAATCTACAAACTGTATCAATGTAATAGTCGTTATTTTATCATGTTAAACTATAGTAATTGTTCATATAACATGAGCATAACTTGTTCAAAAATGAAATCATTGTTTTTTGCCGATCATATTTAAGAAAAAACAAGTCCTTCGTCTATTCGTTTAATACAATATTTCGTGTAATGCTTCTATAAATGCAGACTAAGATTTTTTTTCCGGTCACCATATCATCAGTTTTCTACAATTTTTTATGACGTCTTTTAGGTGAAGGACTGGATATCTACCAAACCCTAGAAATCACTAAAGGATTACTTAATTCTACGGCGGAGTCAAATAATGTAAAGACTGAACTTGCTCTGTGAAAAGATTGAGAATCAGAGTTTACTTTGTGCATTTGCAAGCATTTAGTAGGTTGTAGAACAGATTTTAAATGACAAAAACGTAATTGTCCTTCATTATTTGTATTTTTATAGGTAAAACTTTATTTAGAACGTTATTTTTTAGGAAAGTTAAACATTTTTGGGGTTTTTCCTTGAGCTTGGCTTTATCATTAAAATCCATTTACACCGGTTACAGTGTTTGGTTGGATAGATTCCAGTTTTTTGTCTTATATATATGATTATTTTCTTTCTCCCATTAATTTTATATTCTGTTTTTGTTATGAAGATGCTATGAAATGAAGATGATAATTTTTATGTTTTTCTGTTCACCAATATGTGAAGTTGTACTTTGTATCAAAGTATACATGTACATGTATATCAGTTGAAATAAAGTACAGTGTACATCTAAACGTCGTTCATTTTTAAAGTGTTTTAATTACTGATGACAAAAAAAATAGAATTTTATGATATACAGGGAAAAAAATATATGTACATAGCCCTGACATAATTATATTTGATATGATGCCACATATACATATTTTAACAGCAAAAACAATATAAAGTGCAAACTATATTTGTTTGCTAATCTTTATGCATAACATACAGTAATGACGGGACTACAAAACAGCTGGATTTCATTTTGACAAGATATGTAAATATAAATTAACAGTTTTAGGTACGCATGATCAAGGTAAAAAGGAAAAGTCTATATGAGAGATGTCTATGACATTGATGTTTCATAATTTCCACCTATCGCTGTGATTAATTCGTGCTTATTTTAAAAATCCACAGCTTTCCTCCATAAATGTCACCCATGTACTTTTCTGGGACTTGTATTTACGTACAGGATCCTGTTCTCCGGTCTGCTTGGTCTGCTTTATAAGTCAACGTTTTATGGCATTACTTGTTGATGAATAGATTTTGAGGAGTCCAGAAAGAGCTAAATTTAAAACAAAGTTACATTACACAAGATCTTCACCTTTATAAACTTCATCACTCCAACATTTCCGGGTTTGAAGAAACAAGAACGTTCACCGTCAGCTGACAAGCGCGTTCTTATACAATCGCTCTTGTTTGTTGAATTTATAACGTTGACTACTAACAGTCAGCTAAGGTGATTTTAACACAATGATTAATCGTAATCCCAAGGGAGACATTATTTTTCAAAAGTTTTCTCTTTTTTTGAGGGAGGTTTGATAAAGAGAAAACTTGTCGTTTCTCTTCTGTTGATTTTTCTAGTTTTTTTTTCAAAATTGCCACATGACCTCAGTAATAACACAGAGTATATTTCCCATCATGTATTGGGTATTTATATATCCTTGGAATCGAATGGCAGCCCCGTTGTTTGAGTCTCCACCACGGTGGTGTTGGTGGTAGGGGTGGTGTTAGGCACTGATGTGGAAGCCACCTTCACACAATTTGTTTTAGTCGTGTCGTAACAGTACCCTTCTCCACAGTTTATTTTGTACACCTGTGGACCATTCACATAACAGTACACGACGCTATTGCACGTCTCGTAGGGATGAGGGTATATGGCGAAAGCATTCTTATCATCACAATAAGTTTCTGGAAAATAAAGGGAATTTAACTTTCAAATAACTCATCGCCAATAAATAACAATTTTTTTCACTAAAAAATGAATTCTTATTCGAAATTTATTCATGATATGATCTTTTATGGATTACTTACTTGGAATAACGTTAAATTCGGCTTCTGATGTATATGTAGTGATGGCGTTATTACGATATGTCGTCACCTCACACATAAAGACAGATCCATTATCATGCATCTTAGATACCATAGTGAGTGTACTCTCAATCAGTAGAGAACACCCTGTCCACGTCCGAGTAATATTTGGGCTCAGACTGAGGTTAAAGTACTTGTCCAGACCAGGCGGGCGAAATTTGTAAGTGATGGTGGCGTTCGGTTCAATCAGCTCCATAGAACACGTGATAGTGGCAGTGTTGTCTTCCACGACACTGGTGGAAACGGTCAGCTTAGGTTTGGAATTCTTTTTATTCAGAGCTAGAGGAAGAAATAATTTTGATAAAGTAATATTAATAATCATTTTACGATTAAGTTATGTTTTTGTAAGGAAATGTAGCATTTAAACGTACATGTACATGTGAGTACTATAAACGGATTTAAAATTATCACGTCTTGCAGTGTAAGCATTGCCATTGTTCGGTCGGAATACTTGCGTTCGTTTCTAATAATCAGTCATCAATGTGAAGAGATTAGTTATTGTGTGACAAGAAAGTCCGAATATTAATTAAAAAGAAAAACATATTTTGACCTTAACAGTAACCTAAAAAAGACTTAAGTCAGAAAAAACAATGTTCATTTGAGAAAAATTAATTTCCTTCACAAAGGATTTTCACCGATCCCCTGGGTAAGGTTGGTTAAAATCTAAAAAAAAATATTATTTTATAGATCATAAGACATTGCCAAAGAAGTTATGCCTTTTATTTTTGACTATTCATTTCCCTCAATCTAAATGTACTAAAATGTTTCAAACTAAAGGTGGTTAGATTGTGGTTAGTCAAATAAAAAATAAAACCGCATCTTGGTACCAACTTTTGCTTTGTAATTGGATTTCACTGTGGAATTAAGAAATGCTGTAGGCCTACCTTTAAATCAACTTCAAAAATAGTTTGTTTTATTTGATAGATCACACGATTTGCATGTTTATCAAAACTTAAATTATAAAATGAATAGGTATTTGATTATTTTTTTCCTGAAATAACATGGAAATCTGTCGTGTTAAGCATAATATTTGTCAAGATCTAAATCTTGAAGAACATTCATGAATAATGAGATTAACAAAATTATTCATTCGTCTGTGATGGATTATGAACTAAATAAAGAAAACAAGTTTTAAAGAGTTGGTCATGGACATAGCACTACTTTATTGCCCAAGTTCCTTGATGCAATTGTGTATGCGTGTGTGCATCTTTTTAAATTTTTTTTTCTACAAAACAAATGCCTTGTAATTGATATCAGAGGAGTCAAATCTATTTTTGTTTTAATTAACACAGACAATGCGACTTACCCCAACTACTGATTAATGAATGTTGATACACAACTTTGAATAACATTTAGTTGTCGCAACCATTTTTTAAAAATTCATCATTTAAAATTATCAATAATAATGTTAAAACTTCACGTACCTTGGACTCGGGTTGTATTCTTGTAAGTTTCATCTGGGAGCGCCAACAAACAGGTGTAGTTTCCAAGGTACGAGCAGTCCACTTCCTTGGAGTGAATTGTTACTAGTAAGGCATCCTCTTTGTAGCTTATCTCGGACGTAAAGTTGGGGCTTATTTCCACGTTCGGTGAGCCCATGTTTGACTTGACCACAACGAGGCTTACGATGGAATCCCCCTCCATTTGACGGTAGATCCTCATCTCCCTCCATTGCCTGGCGTACATCGTAACACAGCTGACACTAAGCACAGCTTTTGAGTATGGTAATACAATATTGTTTGTTTGGACGGTTAAAGCTTAAAGGAAAGACAGATTGAAGTTTGTATTAAATTTTTATTCCTTACACTTAGTGCAGAGGTTAATTAAAGCTATTGGTTCGATATGCCTAATAAGATAAAAATCACCACTGGAATTGCATTTACTCCAAAATTTCATTGAAATTTTTAATAGAATTTCTTTTAGTCTGAATGATCATTATACATAACCTTAAAGTAAGCCAAAGATAAATTTAAAGTATCTTCAGTAATAAATAATGCCTACTAGGTCTCAGAGGGTAAGCTGTGACGGTTTTCGTGGTTTCTTGGGTGGAATGGGTGACCTTTGTGGTTTGGTCGTCTGCAGTGGTGACGGATGTATGGGTATTAATTGAGGTAGTTCGAGTTTCTGTAGTAAATTAAAAGAAAGGCAAACTATAGGAACTGATCTGTTGCAAAAATGAGCAGAATCGACATGCAATGCTTTAAAATAAACCTCTTTGATACATATATGTATTTTCCTTCTAGTAAATGCACTGCATTACAATATAATGCGTATATTCCTTGACAAAAAAAAAAGAATAATGAAACATAATATATTACCTGTGCTGGAGCGTTGTGACGATTTTGTCGTCTGACTAGCAGACGTTGAGTCACTGCTTTTGGAATTGGTCGTTTGCTTATGGACATGGGCAGTTGTAGATTTCGTGAACGTATCACCAGAAGAGACCCCTAAAAGAATATTATCGTAAAATGTCTTAATGCAACTTAGATAATTATGTTCGTAAAGTTATATTG
>NW_026925078.1:0-25707 GCF_032062105.1 Saccostrea cuccullata
TCCTGTATTATCATATTAAGGTATGATATCAGTGCTTTATTGTTTATCACCAGATATTGTGTTTAAATATATTATTTTGGAAACACCAGAATTACGATCAGGTGTCAAGGTGAAATAATTAACTATCCCCTTTTGACTGGACAAACCTAGCATGAGCCCTCGTAACGGTAATAATCACAGCGGGGGGATAAGGAGGGGTTACGGGGTTTTTAACCCCTCCCCCTTTTGATTCAAGAAAAAAAAATGAGAGAAGAGTCCAAAATATTTGGTAATTTAATATAGATTTTGATAAATGAAAGGCTAAATGTAGTAATATATAAAGAAAAATATAGGTTGTGAAAAAATTGATCCACTTCCAAAGAATTTAGGATTCGGGTTCGGAAAATTATTTTCTCCTTTTGTCAATTTCAGGCAATCGAGTTCTTTTCCTTGCCCCTTCCCCTCCTTAAATAATAAACCTTCTCTTAAGCATTTCTATTAAGTAATTGTTGAACGAATGTTACATGTATAACAACTCTCATCCCCCCCCTAAAAATGCTAGATCCGCGCTGAAATCCGTAGTTAAAATTTTAAAGAATCAATTACAGTTCTTAACATTTGGTCTGAAACATGTAAGTCAAAAAACAGTTCACATATTCTATCGGCAAACAACGTCATCATAACAACCATAGGATGTGCGAATATAAATGACTCAGATGAAACCCTGTAACATTTGCATCAAACATTCTTCACAAATTACGAGTCTAATAATAAAAAAAAGCCCCATAATTTTATTTTAGTCTCTAGAATTTGCACTTAATTGACTTAATAAACATGAATATCATTCAACATTTCACAAGGTTTTACGAGTTATTTTACACTCACATTTGCATTGTCTTGACTTTACATATACGTCAAGAAATGCATATCATGTGTCTGTATAATGATTTTTTTTTCAAATTGCAATTGAATTTTAGATTCTTTTCTTTTCTTTTGAATAATGCATCGAAGTGTTCATTAAGAGCTACAGTAACTGTAAAATGGCTTTCAACGAATCCCGCATCCTGGAAAGGAAAAGATATCATTTCATATAACTATATGTTTTAGTAATTTAAAAAACCCCACACATTAATAAAATGAAAAGTCATTTATGGAGAAAATTGTAAATTCGGGATATATTTGATCATCCCTTAAAATATTTTTGATATGATCTGCTTTGAAATTTCCTTTTCTGAGATTCTAAAACTACTTTATGTTTGGTTTCTATCTTTCAAGTAAATAGATTAACATGTGCATTTTTATCAATTTTACATTTACTTTAAAATGAAATCTCATTTTGATCTGATCGCAACATCTTCACGGAGTTTTATTTACCTTTTCTGTACATTTTCGACATTCTTTGTTTAACCTTGTCTGGGTCATTGCAATGTGCATTTTTTGGAAGGTCCTTCATTGCTTCAGTAGCCTCTTTTAACTTTTTTGAAACTACATTTATCTACTATTTCATCTATAATTTTCGTCATTCAAATCTACATTTAAAAATTTGGCTAGCCTTTGTGTTTCATCCGTTGGATTCTGTAAAAGAAAATGAAAAATAGTCTTTGATAAGTAAATTGAAAATTTCTGCAAGTTAATTTACATGTGTAATTGATTGGAGCTAGATGACATTGTGTAAAAACAAAGTAAAACTAAAGAATAAAATTTTATGTATATGGATTTCTTTCTGTATAAATGATTGTGGATTTGTATGAAGCCCTCTCAGACCCTGATATATTGGTTATGGTTGTGAAAAGCATCCGTTTACAGCCATAATTATACAAAATATGTCTTAATTTGACTGGATGCCTTAAGCTTTATTGGTTGAAACGTTTTACGCAGTAACACAATACGACTTCGTTTGTAAAGAACCTTTAAATTGCATCTTTCTTATGAAACACATAGAGATAACAAACAGTATTCAAGATCAAAAGTCCAATAAACAATTCAAAATAAGAGCAGAGCAAACACAGACCTCCAAAACAGAGGTGGGATCAGGTGCCATGGAGGAGTGGGCATCCTCTGCTTACCAGTTACACCCGCCGTCATGATCGGGACATAACAGAAACATCCGTCGTCAATTATAAATAATGGACTAACATTTAGTATGAAAAACGTTAGTCAGCATTTGACTCAAAAAGTTACGTACACTATCTCATGCATCTTGCAAATTAGTTAACAATGACCTTTTTGAGATGACAACAGAACATGGTTTTAGTTTTTTTTTTTGTGTGGATATTTTGGGCTTTGTACCTAAGTGATATTTGTATTCACTTATAATAGAACAAGATAAAACAGATCTTGTAATGAGTGAGATTCTAGTATCCGACACGTTGCAACTATGAGGAAATCTTACATACCTTTTGTCAAACTTTCATAGTGTACTAAAAAAATTGCACCTTGTATGTCCGTTGCTTCTGCTTTTTCAAATTGCTTTTCGTACGAAAACCAGCCTCCTATACGCAGAGCTTCAAAAGAAAGTTACTTTGTGTTACTTTCTTTTTCTTTTAAAAAATGGTGTACAAAGTATATTTTATATGTAAGTATATAAACTCATTTATAATGTTATTCTTCATATATTTAATGAACGCATAGCCACCTATACAACGTATTGACATGCATGTGAAATATATTTATGGGGAAAAGATACTAAATAATAATGAGGTTAAAGCTGCAGGTGTTTATATGCTTTAAAAAATACATTCGTATTAAATACGTTCCTCCAACATTAAACGGTCATACATAGAAAACATTGTTAGATAATAAAAGAAGTGTCTTTAAGGGCATAAATAAATCATCAAATTTATATTTATAAAAAAAAATGTAACATTTGAGGAATAAATTGCTCCCACAGAATGAGAAAAAAGATTTTTCCCCTGAAAATTATCCTAAGAACGAACTTTGGATAAGTTTTAAACAGCTCTCACATCAAAATCTTTATATATAATATCTACAAATGTAATTCTAATGTTAAATATGTGATGTATCTATAAGGATATTGAACATAAATTATGTTGAAATGATGTCAAAATAAAGATGTTTTGTTTGGGAGTGGAGTGTCAAGGCAAGAGTTGCAGGCCCGTAAGACGCAATTTCAGTTAGGGGCACAGCTACTCGTTTTTTTCAGTTGGGGGTACTATTAATAACCAAAAATTCCTTGACAAGCATAAAAATGGAGGGGGGGGGGATAAGGCATTTCAATTGAGGGGTCACGAGCATATAGTAGTAATGTTTTCTATAGTATGAGGGCCGTTCAAAAATAACGCAGACTGTGCTATTATTTACTCTTACAGACGTCAGATAGTTATGAAATTTCACAGAAATATGTATCTTCAAGATTCCAGTAAATTTTGGGCAATTTTCTGTATCTTAAAAATTTTACGAAAATTATCGGTATGTTGATATTGCTGATGGAGAGGTACGGAGCATGACAAAAAATTGAAGCAAAAGCATGCGGAATCCAAAATTTAACTCATTAATTTTCTATAATTCGGGATATTTTTCGACAATTTTCTCAAATGTATCTTTAAATTGTTTTATTATTATGTAATTAGATTTCTGACATGATATTTGAAGTACTAACAGAAATATAGCGATTTTTTTCTGATGCGATTCCCGTGAAAAAGACTGTGAAAATGAACTCTCCTGAATTGACGGCGCACCACACTTTTGTTAAATTATGTGTAATGCTCGAGATATCGCCAACATAGATCCAAAATATGCATAATAAAACATGTAGTAAACGAGGGTATTCGTGCCATTCGTCCACAAATAGCAAATTGAAATTTTAGACCGTAAGACCTCTGTAAAAAGGCTACACGGGAGGACGGGAAGAAGATTATCGACGAAAACTTTATCCGGACTGTAAAGAACGTAATTGAGAGTCACCAGTATCACACTATATCTCATAAATACCTGCAATTTTTTTTTTGTTTTTTTGTTTTTTTTTTTTAAAATAGAACATTCTTTACTTGTTTAATAGATTTTAAGCTCGACAAGAAATGGTGTTTGGATGTTGAGTAGATAAGGTAGCTCACACTGTACAGGTACTCTTGGAAAATGTTGAGAAAATGAAAGCTCAACATATTTTTTTATAATGCTTGTGACGTCGAAGATTTTGCTGCTCCGTGACTCAATGATATGTCCTGATAAATCACTCAAAATTGATACCAATTTACAACATTTTGATATGAAATTTTGAAGACCATATAAGTAAAGATTCTTTTATATTATGTGTGACATTTTGCCCGATTATGTCGTCAAATATTTTGTCTGTGCAACAAGTCCGTGTAATTTTTGAACGGCCCCTTGTATTAATACCTGTTTTCTTATAGTATTCTATATATCTGCAAAGTAATGATAAGAAATTGCCTTTACGATGTTCTGAAGGGAAAACTGAAGTCTTTTAATTCAGGGATAGACAAAATTAATTCATTCTATGAAGTATAAATGTATACATTAATGTAGTTCATAAATATTTAATTCAACTGCAATATTTCGGGTACATTTTATTAATACATAAAAATGATGCAAAAATATATAAATATACAGTGAAAACTGTCTAATCCGACATCTGAATAATCCGACACACTGTGAATTCCGACTTGAAATTTCTCTCCCATTTTACCATTTTAAATGTTTTAAACACTGTGCAATCCGACACCCTGTCTATTCCGACACAAAATTCGTCTCCCAGTGCATGTCGGATTAGACAGGTTTCACTGTATATGTTTGAAAATGTTCGCAATTCCGGTAAGATGTTTTTTTTTTCTTACATCCATGTACAATTGTTAAAATTTTTCTGCTCCCCTAGCCATACGTGACATAATGAATATAATGCCACGCTGTTGGTTAACTATGGCAATGATATCGGAAAATTGCATGTTTTATTTTGAGTGTATTGTTGTTTAATTCAATTTTTTTTCCGAGTCATGCAGGCATACGAAAATAATGACGTCGCACCAACGTAATATAACGTCGTGATGAAAATATATTTAATATATTACTTTTGATGAAAAATTGTAAAACTTTTAAATTTTTTGCAAGAAATTGAGCGAGAACACATATCAATTTTTTTTAATAAATCGATTCTAAATTTACTTCACATTCATTGTATCGAGTAATATAAAATTCGTCTGCTTCGTTTTAATGTTATGATTATGGTTTTGAATTGCGTATTCCGGCAAAAAGGGACATTTTACTTCATATTTCATCGAAAAAGCGTCATCTGTTCTCATCAACATTAGCGCATTTGAATAACGATTACAATCTAACCACGCAGACGAATTTCAAAAAAAAATTCAAAAAGAAAAATTTAAAACGAGTGGAGTTAGCTGACAAATTTTTATCCTATGTTTTCAGACAGACAGTAAACCCGCGATCTAAACATCGACACGGCAACATCTTTAGGATTTCTCAGAACATGGACAATTTTTCCGCCATTTTCTATATGTTGCTTTGGAAACCACCTATAGGGTACATGCGTGTTCAGTGGTCTTGGAGAGGCAAGATTATGAACTACACTCATATCTGGCAAAGCCTCCAAAAATAGAAATTCTTTGGTTTCCTTCATGTATTCTGCTTTCTTTTTGAGGATCATGCATACGATTTCCCAAACCCAATGCGTTCCTGTTGAAGGCAATGTTTTGCATATGAACAATTATTCTTGCTTGTTGTTAATTAAGTTTTAATTTGTTGTTTTCAAAAAATCATAATTATCAAAGACCGGCCCTCGGATATTTTTTCTGAGTTATTTCTTTACTTTTACAAATTTTGCAGGAAGAGAGAATCGGAAAAGGAAAAGTAAATAGTTGAAAATATTCGATTTAGACAAACAAAATAAAACAAAATGCTTGCCTTATTTTGTTACAATATAATTATCATTTTCATATTTTATGGACTTGAACAAAACCAACAACTTCCTTAAATTATATTAATTATCTTAAATGAGTTTGGAAGGTTGTAGATCTTCCATAGTGTTATATTATCTCGGCATGCCTATTTTTGCCAGCATGTCTAAATAGAATACTTTTGTTGCTTTCAATTATAATAAAAAGTAGTATACCAGTGCAGCAATTGTTAATAAATGTACTTTCATGAAAAACGTTGAAAATTCTGATAACAAGTTTAAGCTTTGCATAAATTCCCAATGTACGAATTAAACAATACGGTGAACTTTCAATTCCATTTGAACATTATTATACATATTAGAAATATATTGCAATTGACTTTAAGAAGGCTTTTTCAAATATTTCATTCAAAATAACTAAATACTTTCTAAATCAAGGTAGTGTATTCTGTGATCTAGTAATTCTAATACACAAAATTGGTTTATTTAAGCGTGTTCATATTTTATACAAAGCAAAAAACGTACGCTTGTGCAGTTTCAGTACCCATGTTTATTCTGAATATGACAGATCTTAAACCAAGTGCACAGTCTTTACCAGACTTTGGATAGGTAGCCAGTATGATGTCGTTCTTTCTACATTCCAAATTTCTTATTTCTTCAAACCTTTTCTCAGGTCTGGTAAATTTGCTGCGTGTTCATACGACAAAATTTACACATATGAACTTATAATTTGCTATAAAGTGTTTGCAAAAGTTAATTTGCACCTAGTCCTGACTAGGTGTAAATGTAATCAACTACACAGAATTTGCATATGAGTAAATCAGTTCATACGACCAAAATTGCACATGGGAGTAAATTTACTTATGTGTAAAATATACTGAGGTATGCAAATCATATCGTATGAATGGGGTAGTTGTTACGCAAAGGCGTACGGAAAGGGGATCACGTAAGACATTTGTTTTGGCAGTGTGTATCAAGACAATAATCCTTGCTCCCATATCTGTGATTTTCAAAAGTCCGGGTTTATGCCCTCATCATAGATTTATAGAGTTAAAATATTTCTGCATTTTCAATTAAAATGGAACTCGCAAATTTACATGTACTAACCTTGTCATTGGTCTTTTGCAAAATCATTTTGCAAACAAAAATTCAATTTGTATACACATGTTCTCTGAAGTTGATACCAAAAAATTTTGGAGTTTCTGATTGACAATATCTATGTGTGTTTTGGAGACTAGGTCATATAACAATCTATTAGAATTCCAATGAGTACCAATGGCGCCCGTTATTAGCGGACCTATTTTTGTTTTCATACAAAGCAGAATTTTTCCAAAATCTTACATGTTAAAAGAAGAAAACGCTGTGTTCTTCAATTCGACATTTAGATTTCTCGACGACGTATTGTCAGTTATTTCCATTCTTACGTCGATGCTATACAACCAGTTGAACTTGAAATAAAAGGCAGTGGGACATAACAAAAAGGAACATCATTTATTTTTCTATCATATAAAAGTACATGTAGGCAACGATTTCATGTAATTCACTTAGTTTTTGTGCATTTACCCTCAAGTATTCACAGCAAATTTTGATTTTCACTTAATATGCTTTCCGCATGTAGCAACTGTGGTTTCCCTTAAAAATTAAGGTTAAAATATGGATTAGATCCCCGTTTTGGCACACTGGAACTTGTGGCGTACAATTACCTCCTCCCACCTTCCTCTGTTCTTTTAAATGCTGGATCGACACCTCTGTTACCTATGCATTATTATGATGATGATGATGATTTCTACATGCATTGCGCAATTCTAAATGTACAATGGTCATTTAAACCGGGTATTAGGAAACCAGCATCATTTAAACAATTTTTTCAAGTTCAGAATGAAATATATGTCTTTTTCTATTTAACCTTTGATAAATTGTTCAAGAATGATGATATTTTTTCTAGGCTCAAAGATTTTTTGTAGTTTGCGTTTTGATGTTCATAAAGAGTAATAAAATTATCTTTGTTTACATATCATTTCATTCATATTGCACTTGAATTTTAGAATCTTTCATTTCTTCATTGAACATTGCATCAAAGTGTTCATTTAGAGCCACAGTAAAATGGTTCTTCCAATCCCCAATCTCTCCTGAAACAGAAAACACATTTATATAAGTTGAAGGTGACATTGCTTAAATCGCAAATTCATTTTTATACCAGAAAAATAGTCTCTTTCAAAACCATTCTAATTTTAATTCAAAAGTTCATTTGCGAGTTGGTTTTTTTTTTTTTTTGATGAAAAGAAGAATATTGCTTTCAAGATGACATTGATTTTTTAACTCTAGTAGAGATGCCATGGGAAGTTTTTTTCCTACCTTTTCTCTAATACTATATGTAAGTAGATCATAATGACCCAACCCAGGGTAAAATTTTGATTCTACTAATAATTTATTTTTAGTTTTAAGTAGAAGTTTGTTGCTTATTATAATATTTGAAAATCGGCATTTCAATACTTGATCAACTTAGCTTTGGTCTCAGGACAAAACCTTTGATCCAATAACTATACATTGTAGGCTTCTGGCAAAACAACATTCTTCTTCATTTTTTTGCAAACATTTTGATTGATTGGTGATTCTATTAACTCATATAGAGACGTCACTCTATACCCGTGAAAAGCTTCATATTTCAACCTTTACTCAGTACTAAATACAGATACATGCTTCTGATTATAGTAAATGTAGTAAGAAATGCGTTTTTCTATGTTTCATTTACTTTGTTTGTCTTTCGCTATGTGATTTAATTTTATGACTCACCCTTGCGATACAACTTTGACATAATCTCCTTATCTTTTCCTTCATGTTTCATTTCCTCTGGAATTATCTTTATAATGTCTTTCATTGTGTCATTAGCTTCTTTCAGCTTTTTAAAGCTACATTTGTCCACTATTTCAGCTATAAGTTCGTCGTTTACATCAACGTTTAAAAATTTGGCTAGCTTTTTGGTTTCCTGTATTGGATTCTAAAAAGAAATTAATATAAAAGTCACATTAAATCAGTTAATATAAAGTGCCTGGTTATATGATTCGGATTATTTAGGAATCACAGACCTATTACCATATTGATACTAGTATTCTATCTTTCATCCATCCCCAAAATAACAAATGAAACCAGTCTCATGGAGTGAGGGGAAGGGGGGGGTTAAAGAACTGTCCATTAAGGTTCATCGATACTCTGATAAGAAAGATAACTCTTAATGAAATAAAAGTCTATTTGTCCTTTTAAAACTTATCGAGTTGAAGTGTCTTTTTGTCCAATTGTGCCCCGCAAGGTATGCTTTAATTGTTTTTATCTTATTTAACAAATCCGTTTCTTTTGGAAAATCGTAAGAGTTACCGAAATATTTTATATGATTGAGCTGGGGATTTATGAACCTTAAAATCCCTGAAAACAGCTTTTTTATCATTCAAAATGTACACATGTATTTCTTCGGATTTAATATTTGCGATTTGATTTTTTCTTTTTAATTTTTCTTTTTCTTTAATTAATTTTCTCAAAACGAATTTTACTACTTAAAGTAAAACAAAAATATCATTGTTATATTACCTTTTTCAAACTTTCATAATGCAATGTGAAAATAGCGGAACCTGTGTCCTTTGCTTCCGCTTCTTCAAATTCCTTCTCATATGAAAACCAGCCTCCAAATAACTGAACTGAAAGAAAAATATACGTTTCTTTTTCATTATTGATCAATTGAAACCACATCCGTTGATTAAATACAAGCACATACAAGCATTTCTCATCTTTTTCAATTTAATGCAAAACTAATTCTAAGAATCGTACACTTAATAAAATAAAATATATGGAGAAAATTAACAGTACTCGAGTTGAAAAGTCAAGGTTTCATCAAACATGTCCAAAGAATTATTTTTACAATAACAGCTCTAAAACAATTTGAGGTTCAAAGTTTAAACTTTTAAAGTTTATAAATATATCATTATTTACCAGTTAGAAAGTATCAATTGAAAACAAATACTTAAAACACATATTTATCAAGAAAAAATATGCTTGTATAAAAATGCATATTTAAAAAAAAAATATTGCACCTGCATAATTTTGTACTTTTAGTAAAAACCTTTATTGCAGAAAAATATGTTTATCAATGAAGGACAAGTTGAATGTGAATAGTCTTTGAAAAACTCTTATTAAAAGCATGACATGTATAAACACATGACCCTATAAAATCCGCAATTTGCAATGTACGTTTGGTTTCAAGTCTTAACATTTGGACAAAAAAGGGAACACAACTTTCTAGAGGCTATCGAAGTCCAACTTGCCCTTCATTGGTAAGTATATACTTTTTCTGCAAGGATTTCACTAAACATACGGAATTAATCAAATGTATTTTTTTTTACAAAAAATATGGGCATATCTAAAAGAATTTCTCTCTATAAAAATTTTTACGCAGTATGTGTTATCAAGTGGTACTATCTATCTGTAAATCAATGATAAAAAAAAGTTTCAATTTTATAAACTACATGGTTTTGGAGCTATTGTAAAAATAATTTTTTTTTTTGGATATGTTGACCTTTGATGAAACCTTAAACATGATAAAATATGAGCCTGTAGAAGGGAACCGGTCACACCCGCCGTGTGCTCCTTGTAATGATCGGGATATAAAGGAAAAAACCCTGGACAACTCAGCGGGTAAAAAATGACCTTACAATCAGTATGGAAAAAGTCAGATTGAATTTGACTCAATGATTAATTGTATTTGCTGACAAGGCCGTTGTATCAACCATTCAACTTACAAAAGGATGACTTTAAACGAGAATGCAGATACCGGTATTATTACTTTGTCGACTTGTTTTTCAATGACTTACTTTGTTTAAGAAATTGTTCCATTTTTTTGTTCAAATTATGATCAAAAAGTAAATTGAATTTTAGGAGCGACCAGTTTGTTTTAGTTTGTCAAGGTCAGTGAGACCAATTTAGAAATATTTGTCGACGGATTGGCATTTGAACATGTCAGTGTGTTTGTCAAGCTATTTAAGAAGGTTTTTCCCCAGTAATTAAAAATAGAGGAAGTCTCACTAAAACCTTAAGCCTTTGTTCAGAGGGCCAATATCAACCAGTATGATGCTTATTAATTTTTTTTTTAAAGTGAAAAAGTTATTTCTTTTCTTTTAACTCTAACATTACCTGGGCCCATGAAAAATTTCTCATAAAATGTCTTGAAGTCTAAAGGTTCACCAAATTCTCTAGTATTGTTGAAATGATGACACATCGATACGGCAACATCTTTAGGATTCCTCAGAACATGGACAATCTTTCCTCCATTTTCTATATGCTGCTTTGGTAACCATCTGTAGGGTACATGCGTGTTAAGTGGTCTTGGAGAGGCCAGATTATGAACTACGCTCATGTCTGGTATGGCTTCCAAAAAGAAAAAGTCCTTTGTTTCTTTCATGTATTCGGCTTTCTTTTTTAGTAACATGCAGACAATTTCCCAGACCCAGTGGGTTCCTGAAATAGAAAAAAAGATCTTTTTTGGTATTTTTATATTGAAAAATCTGTTAAACTGTAATACTGTATGGATGAAATATGTCGATAACAGACAAATATCGAGATAAAAATATATTGTGATTACGAACAGTATTCAAATCCAATTAAACAATACAGAGTGGGAGCAGAGCAAACACGCACATCCAAAAACATCAGAGGTAGGATCAGGGGCCATGAAGGAGTAAGCAACCCTGCCGACCGATCACACCGTGTATTCCTTTTCATGATCGGTCAAATGCAAAAATCCGTAGCCTATCCAGTGAGAAAATAACCTTGCCGTTAGTATAAAAATGCCAGTCAGCATTTATTTATTCCCCTTTACCAAAGAATATTCTGTGTCAAGTTCCGTTAAACTTGTCTAGTAGTTCTGAGGAAGAAGACGGAATTTTAAAAAGTTTACGGCGATGACAATACCATGATCGACGACAGAAATCAGAAAATAGGGAATATTTTCTCAGAAAAGATTATCATATCGGCATTTGGCTGAAAATCAACAAAAACAGCAAAGTCATGCTTATCCATATCTATATGGAACCATACCAGGTAGTTTGTAAAAATCATGACAACGGTGATATGAGGCCACATAAGGCGATCACCGTTTCATAAAGGGATACATGGGGAAAACTTAAAATCTTCTTCTCAAGATAAAAGATTTATTCGATCCTTAAGTGTAAACACAAGAAACTACTGAACAAGATCTAATCGATATGCTAAATTCTTAACACCGCTTTAGATCATGCCTGTAATGGGAATCTTAATTATCATGATTATGTTAACGTTACATCAATCATTTTCACACCAGGACTGCACTTATAGTTTTCATGAACTGACCGTGTCTGCTTACCAATATCATTTGTTAAAATAACCTTAACAAAGATATTAATATATCGTCATTTTTGTTTGTACGTATACCATATCTTAAGTTAAAAAGAAGTCATTCTATTAAATCTTTAGCAAAGTCACAAGCACTTTTCCTAGCTCATGCTGTTGTTTGCATATACCAACAATTGTGGATAACACGATATAATGTAAACAAAAATTAATGACTAGCACAGCTACATGTCTATAAATACCTGATTTCGGATAGATAACCAGTAAAACATCGTCTTCCCTACAAGGCAGGTCCCTGATTTCTTCAAACCTTTCCTTTGCATCTTTTACGAGGGGAGGAAATGGCGGCAATGCCATTCCGTCAAAAATAATAGGCTTTTTCGGTTTACCATCGCCATTTTGCTCCATGTCTTCGTACAGTATTTAGTTCACTGATGATTAGTGACCATGTTCGCCTCTATATAAATAAACGCGCACACATCGTTCTACTTTTTGACCGCATTCCTTGACACGTTCTATTTAGGAAGTGTCTCTACTAATCAGAAAAACATTGTCACTTCTTTTATTTCATCAGACAAACAAACGTATGATTCACCTTTAATTTTAAACTAATTAATCATGTTAATGGATATATGAAAATGGTAAAACTTTTTATATCATTTCATGAGGGCCATTATTTTCACTATGTATTTGTAATTTAAATGCTGACTTAAATATATATTTTGTCCTACTTCATGTCCTACTTTATGTTCTAGATCTAGTACATGTATTTGTTTAAATACTTTACTCTCAAGTCAACGTTCAGACCTTAAACACCCAATTAAAATTGTTATCAATTCCGATATCAGATTTAGAAAGTATACATCAAGAAATCGACAGACATTTTCTTTGTTTACATTTCTTTGTGTAACGATATAGACGATGATAACGAGAGTGATTGATTTTTTATAAAAAAAAAAAAAAAAACAAAAAAAAAAACAAAAAACAAAAACACGAATGTGATATCAGGGCATATATCCCAGAACCATGGAAATTTCAGAGATGGGATATCAGGTGCCTTGGAGGAGTAATCATCCCTCGTCGATCCTACAGTTAGATATTAATCAGGTAGACGGAGTATAGTCAGTTTTTTTAATTTAAAAAATACATAATTAATTGAAAAGAAATATGTCAGACAATAATTAACACAATTCAATAATAATACGAAATGCTGACTTTAAGCGGGGTTGTTAAAATCTCTGTAAAATCAACTTATTTTTCAGAAATATGCATCTGTTTAAAAAATGTTTATACTCAGAGCGTGTTATTAAGTATCGAATAATTTAGGAGACATATACACCAGATACCAGTGGAAATGAAATATCACAAACAAAAAAAAGTTGACGATGGAGGATTTAAAGACATCTCCTTCGTAAAGCAACTAAAAAAAAGTTCAGATTCACTGCTAAACCCCAATCCTTTTTACAATATTAGAGGAGAAAAATCAATTAACTATTCAATACATAGGTCTCACAGCAAGTGTGACTGGTCGACAGAGGAAGCATATACATCCTAGGGATTTTATCCCGACTCTTGAATTCCCAGAGGTCCATAATTTATACCATGTTCATGTACTTGTAATGCCTGGAGATTATTTGATATCGATCATTATTCGTTAAAGGCCCAATTTTCATAATTAATTATTTCCCTTTTTCGCCCCGCCCAATCCAAACATATGCTTTAAATATAATATGCTGTAAACGCTTGCATTATTCATATATGACCATATTATAAAATGTTTTACCGTGCTATAAACCAATATAGACGGGAATACTTGTAAATGTATTTAATTACGATAATTGGCAGAGATGGATATTTTTCTACAAGAAGCGTAAAGAATTATTGCACTTAACGCTGTGGTTTGGTTCTTTTTCGGTAGACCTGAGTAACTACAATGGTCTGTCAATTAGACGCCCAATTTGAATGTCAAAAATAATTTTAGACTGTAATACATTAACTAATTTCATTTTTTTGTCCTTACGGTTTTCCAGATAGAGATCATTTACACATACCTGCCCTTGATTGATCATTATGTATGCATGAGAGGCGGAGCTTACATATCGTAAGAACGAATCTAAAATTAAACTGGATGAATACCAATGACATGTATTAAGATATACGAAATTTCTATTTTTCGCCATCTAATTTATTCTGTACGTAAGTAAGTAAATTTTATTTAAAGTCGGCATTTTTACATAGCATAACATTAAACATGAGCTCTGTAGAGCTCTTAAACCGATTATCATATTAGTTTAAAAACAACACATAGAAAACATTTACAACATAAATTAAAGCTGACATGAATTCTTAAAAACGCAACATTTTCATCTATGTACGACTTGTTTCATACCAACTCTAGCCGTGTTCCGCCATATTTCTTTCAGATACCTTGTCTCATTGTAACGATGTATACCCCAATGCGCTCGTTACACTTGAATGATTTTTTGGATTGGGTATCGACTTGTGCACATCTCCGATGGTAAAGCATATGAGAACACCTGAGGTGATCAAGACATTTCAAAAACAAAATAAACAACATAATAATCATATTTTTGAATGATTATTGATTTGAATCAAAAGAAAAAAAAATGCAAGTTTGGGTGAGTACGTATTTTTACAGTGCGCCAATTTATGCAGAATAAACTTGAAATAAAAAGCTGTAAAATTTGCAAACACATTTTGAAATTATATCATTTGAATGGAACAAAACAACCAACGTCTTTGATTTGCAGGTCCTATGCAATTGATGCATATCGAGAAAACGCCTCGAACGCTGTAAACGTACCCATACCTGGTAATAAGGTTACTGCATCGGTTCGAAGATGTGCACAAGTCAAGTGAAATACACCCTGAATTCCATTTATTGAAATATGCATCACAAAAAAGAAATAAACTCCATAAAAGCTCAATAGTAAACACATTGTCATTACTCCGTACACACTAGCACGACGATACACTTAGCCCGTGCTGATCAGATTTTGGTCTGGGAAAATATCAAAAGTGGAAAGAGAAGTTATTTGTATTGGTATTTGCGCGGCTGAAAGGGGGGTTGGATATTATAACTGATGTTCATAAGCTATAATTGTGAATTGTTTATCTACATGTAGTTCTAATACACGTTCTATACAAAGTCATGTATATAGTCTGCAGTTGGTTTGCGTCGCAAAATTCATTTGTCAATTATAACTGATTATTTTAGTACTAATCTCAAATCTAAACAAAGTAATTTGATGTACGGCTATAATTTAATTCAAATCTTATAAGCAATTAACCAGAATGCAAATTTTTATGGGTACATCTATACATTTAATATCTATACATTTTCTAACACATACACACACGGAGAAAGGCCATCCCTTGTTCAGATTGACATTTAGGCATTTGATTTTTTGTAACGGGGGGGGGGGGGGGGCATACAAAAATAATTGACATGACCGTTATTAAATATTCTTGAAAGACAGACATTTCTGCCGAATTCAGTTTTGAGATTTTTTTAAAATGTGTCACTCCGACCACAAAGTATGTGCATTTTGAGGAATGTAACTGTTTTATAATTATGTTGTTACAGGAAGTATTTCGAGATTTCAGTATCCCTGCCTGATAGTCTAGGTATCTTTTATATATATATATAAATAATTTCTGTAGGCGAATTTGGGAGATAATTTTAAAAGCTGGGGTAGGGATACTTGACACTGGTTGAATACGGATAATTATTATTTATTTTTTTGTATATTGAACTCTCTCTCTCTCTTTCTCTCTCTCTCTCTCTGTAACCACCCGTTGGGGCAATGATAGGTATTAAATCCTACGCACTTTGCGCTGTACCATTTATTATGCCTCAGGACAGATCAAGGAATTTTTTCAGGCGGGATGTCGAAACTTCATAAATTGAAAAATAATTTTACTTTGGACAGGAAATTTACCCAAACGCCCAAATTGAAAGAGAAACTAGACGTACATGTATTATGAGCAATGAACTCACTAAATGATACCCCCTGCCTCCCATATGGTTATAATGGCAAAGTCCATCTTTCGCTAAACCCATACGTGTCAGATCAAAAAGTAAAATAGGAGGTGCATAATGGTAATATGTAATAAACTTAAGATTCTTTGAAAGTTTCATTAAATTTCTCTAAGTGGTGTAAGAGGATTTGCGGATAAGAGATGGGTATCCCAAAGCGTAACAGACAGACGAACGGACATAACGATTACCTCCCACTTTTCAGGCGGGGGATATAATAAACGTGAAATATAAATCACAGGAATGGGAACATTGGGAACTCTCTCGAATATCTTCTCAAACGTATGTGTCGAACTTGGACAACAGACAAGAGAATTTTAAAAAGCTTGTTTAGGTAGAATATGGAATTCTCACGAGGAGTTTACTCTCTCTTCCTATATGCTTTTTCTAATAATCATTAATTATTTATGTCTAAAAATTTAATTCACATTAAATTCTATTTTCATTATCGTTGTACCAAAGAATCAAACTCGTTTATTATACCCCACGCGTGAGGTATAATGTTTGTGACCCGTCAGTCAGTCTTTTTTTTTTTGGTCAGCGCAACTTCTCATAAACCACTGTACAGAGTTTTGTCGAAATTTGCAGATATTTATAGGAGACAATGTGTGTGTAGATTTGCACATCACCAGGAAATTCCGAATTCTTTATTTTTCGGGAATTTCCGCACTTTTACATTTATATTTTGGCCATATCTTGAATATAGAGGTGAGCAGTTTTTCAGTGCAACTCCTCATAAACCGCTGCACACAATTTCGTCAAACTTTGCAGATATTTAGGACACAATGAGTAGATGTGCATATTACCAAAAAAATCCGATTCCTTTATTTTTTCCACGAATTTCAGCACTCCGACTTTTGAGGGAGCGTGGGGTATGTGAGCGTGCTCACTTTTTCTTTCATGGTGCATAAAATTATAAATAACTTTAAATCAAATTATATTAGGTCTGATAAAGCCAATACACAGTATCTATTTGATAATAATTGATCATAAAGAAATCCAATCTGTTTCAGACGTTTTTCTTACATTATTTTTATGAGAGTGTTATGCATGTTTTATCAGCCCCCCCCCTTCATATCACGGGAAAATATCTTCAAAAGGTGAATGATTCGTACAAATGTAATAATGCCTGCTTTTTTATGAATTTGATGAAGTTAAACCATGTACTTAATCGTAAATTTTATTCACAATATGTACAGACAAGAGTAATGTTTATTTTTGAAAAAAATACTTTTTCTTCAATCAACCCCACTGAGCTTTCAAACTTTGATATTTTCCCTGACCAAATAAAATGATCGGCATGGGCCACGTGTGTCCAAGCATCTTTTACTGTTGAGTTAGCAATGGATTACATGACTTCTGAGATGCATTTTTCAATAAAAGTAAAATAGGATAATTCTTTCGACATGTGCACATCTCTGTAACGATAGCAGTAGTCAGGTAAATGTTTTTATCACTGCGTTTGACGCGTTTTCTCGACCTGCATGGGTGTTTGATGTACATGTATGTATTCCGTGTTAGATTATTTTCTATATTGCAGCAAATGCATTCAAAAATAATTTAATTCTCGGTATAGTTCTATTTTTTGTTGAATTTTTACTTTTCAAACATGTATTTGGTCAGTTTATGGACTTCTAAAAACTTTGTTATCGGAGATGTGTACATGTCGACAGTCAGGCTAGAAAATCACTCAAGTGAAGCAATCGTACAAGGCTATATATAGCAGGTACAGGTGACCAAAAATTTTCAATTAAATATG
Organism: Saccostrea cuccullata; assembly: GCF_032062105.1. NCBI lineage: Eukaryota > Metazoa > Mollusca > Bivalvia > Ostreida > Ostreidae > Saccostrea > Saccostrea cuccullata. The sequence continues at coordinate 18,055 of NW_026925078.1, forward strand.
GCTGAATCGAAGAAATATGGCGGACAAAGGCGTACAGGACTGTAGTAAGTCGTACAAAGATGAAAAATGATGGCTTTTTTAAGAGTTCATGTCAGCTTTAACATGCAACAACACATGTACATTTATACATACACACTAGGCACATAAAAAAAATTAAGAATTAGATAGAGAGAAAAAAATAAACTTGAAAAGCCAATGATTGCATTAAGAAGAACAGTAATAACCATATAGTAAATAAATAAAATAAAAGGAAATAAACAAACATCATCAGGAAAGTAAATTTAATTTAAACACTTCATTTAACATATAGAGTCAGAATAAAAAAAGTTAATACCTTTAATAATAGAAAAATAGATATAGTAGCTTAAAAATAAAAAAAATTACACAGATATAGCTTAATTAAATTAAAACAAAAAAGCAAAAAAAAAATTAAGTTCCTCGTCAAAACAAATCCTGACTTGTGATTGGGTCAGTCCCTACCAACATAGACAATATGCACATTGTTATGAGGTTCAAGCTTTCATGATTTTTTCATCTATGTATGACTTGTTTCATACCAAATATAGCCGTTCTACTCCATATTTCTTTCAGATAAATGATATATACCCCAAAAGCATTTGAAAACACATGAGTTGATCCAGACAACAAACAACATAATAATCATATTTCTGAATAATTATTGATTGGAATCAAATGTAAAAAAGAAAAAGAAAGAAAATGCAAGTTTGGAAAAAAAAATTTAATTGCACGAGTACATTTTACAGTGCGTCAATTTATGCAGCAAAACTTAAAATAAAAAGCAGTAAAACCCTTAAACACACTTTAAAATTATTATCATTTGAATGGAACAAAACAGTTAACGTCTTTAATTTGCAGGTCATACGCATATATATGAAATATATGTCTTTTTCTAATTAACCTTTGATGAATTGTTCAAGAATGTTGATATTTTTTTCTATGCTCAAAGATTTTATTGTCATTTACGTGTTAATGTTCATAAACAGTAATAAAATTTCCGCCAACAATTATCTTTATGTACAGATTCTTTTATTCATATTGCACTTTAATTTTAAAATCTTTCATTTCTTCGTTGTACACTGCATCAAAATGTTCATTTAGAGCCACGGTAAAATGGTTCTTCCAATCCCCAATCTCCCCTGAAACAGAAAACACAGTAACATGAGTTGTAGGCGACATTGTGTAAATCATAAATTAAATATTTATACTAGAAAAATCAGTCTCTTTCAAAATCATTCGGATTTTAACTCAAAAGTTCATTTATAAGTATTTTTTAATAAAATGAAGAATATTGCTTTCAAGATGACATTAATTTTATAACTCTAGTAGAGATGTCATTGCAAGTTATTTTTTCGACCTTTTCTCTAAGACACAATATGTATAAAGATGATCATAAATACCCAACCCGGGGTCAAAGTTTGAATTTACTAAAATGTATTCCAGGTTTTTAGTAGAAGTTTGTTGTTTATTATAATATTCAAATATCATTCTTTCAATACTTGATCAGCTTAGCTTTTGTCTCAGCACAAAAACCATTGATTATACATTTCAGGCTTCTGGCAAAACTACATTCTTACTCTTCAATATTTTACAAACATTTTGATTGATTAGTGAATTATTTGACTCATATAGAGACGTCACCATAAACCCGTGAAAGACTTCATATTTCGACCTTTACTCGGTACTCAATATATTAATTATTGTAGTAAGAAATGCCTTCCAAGTTTTAAGTTACATTTACTATGTGTACTCTTTGATATGTGATTTGATTTTATGACTCACCCTTGCGATACAACTTTGACATAATCTCCTTGGCATTTCCTTCACCTTTCACTTTCTCTGGATTTGCCGGTGTCTTTATAATGTCTTTCATTGTGTCAGTAGCTTCTTTCAGCTTTTTAAAGCTACATTTGTCCACTATTTCAGCTATAAGTTCGTCGTTCACATCAACGTTTAAAAATTTTGCTAACTTTTTGGTTTCCAGTATTGGATTCTAAAAACAGATTAATATAAAAAGTCATATTAAAACAGTTAATTTATAAAGTTACTGATTATATCATTGGCATCATTTTAGAAATGTCAGATCTATAACCAAATTGAAATTCTTTCACAAAAATAACAAATTAAACCAGTCTCTGAAGAGGTGAGGGGGATAAAGAACGGGACATTAAAATCCCAGAGATTATAAACAGGTTTTTTTATCATTTTAAAATTTGTTTCTTCGGATTTAATATTTGCGATTTGGATCTGTTTAAAATAAAATTTTGAAACCAAGTTCACTAGTTTAAGTAGATCAAAAATCATTGTAATTTACCTTTTTCAAACTTTCATAATGCATTGTGAAAATAGCAGAACGTGTGTCCTTCGCTTCTGCTTCTTCAAATTCCTTCTCATATGAAAACCAGCCTCCAAATGCCTGAACTGAAAGAAAAATATATTTCCATATCTATTTTTGATGAGATGAAACCATATCCGTTGATAGATTGCAAGCATATACAATCATATTTCTATCTTTTTAATCTAATGCATATCTATAATTCTAGGGATGGTACATTTCATGAAATGAAATATGTCAAGATAACGAACATAATTCGAGCTCAAAAGTCCAATAAACATTATAAAATGGGTGCGGAGAAATCACAGACTTCGGAAACATCAGAGATGGGATCAGGTGCCATGGAGAAGTGAGAATCCTCTGCAGACCGGTCACATCCAAACATGTCGGCGAGTTTATCAAACTGTTTAAGACTGTTTTTTCTTCCGGAAAATATAAATTTATGCATATTTATGAGGAAGTCTCACTAAAACCTTATACCTTTGTACAAAGGGGCAATATCAACCAGTATGATGCTTATTTGGCTTTCTTTAAATGAAAAAGATTGATTATTTCTTTTATTTTAATTATAACATTACCTGGGCCCATGAAAATTTTCTCATAAAATGTCTTGAAGTCTAAAGGTTCACCAAATTCTCCAGTATTGTTCAAATGATGAAACATCGAAACGGCAACATCTTTAGGATTTCTCAGAACATGGACAATCTTCCCTCCATTTTCTATATGCTGCTTTGGTAACCATCTGTAGGGTACGTGCGTATTCAGTGGTCTTGGAGAGGCCAGATTATGAACTACGCTCATGTCTGGTATGGCTTCCAAAAAGAAAAACTCCTTTGTTTCTTTCATGTATTCGGCTTTCTTTTTTAGTAACATGCAGACAATTTCCCAAACCCAATGCGTTCCTGAAATAGAAAAAAGAGATGACTTTGGTATTTTAATATTAAAAACTTTGTTGCTAAATTAAACTATTATGAAATATGACAATGAGAAATAATAATTGAGCTAAAAAATATTGGGATAACGAACAGTTTTCAAATCCAATTAAACAATGCAGAACAAACACGCACCTCAAAAAAACATAAGAGGTGGGATCAGGGGCCATGGAAGCAACCATGTCGACCAATCACTATGCCAAGTTCTGTTAAATTTGGTCTAGTAGTTCTGAGGAAGAAGAGGGAAATATAAAAAGCTTCCTATGAAAATGCCATGACGACAGAAAATAGGGAATTGTTTCTCGAAAAAGCTGATAACTTCATCCATTGGCTAAAAATGAAAAACAGCAACGTCATGCTTATTCATATTTATATGGAACCATTCCTGGTAGTATAGATTCAAGTTTGTTAAATTATGACATCGGTGATGATATGGTGCTACATCAAGCGATCAAAGTTGTATATACGGATACAAGGGGAAAACTTCAAAATCTTTTTCTCAAGATAAAATTAAGATTAAGATTAAGATTTTATTCGATCCTTTAGTACTAACACAAGAAACGACTGAACAAGCTCCAGTCGATCTGCTGTAATGTAGTTCTTAACAGAGCTTTACAACATGTAATGGGAATTTTCTTAATTATCTATGTTAACGTTATGTCAATTATTTTCACTCCAGGACTCTCTTAGTTTTAATAACCGACCTTGTCCGGATGGCAATATCATTTGTAAAAACAAACATAATAAACTCATTAATATATCTTTATTTTTGTTTCTTACTTATATGATCACATCTTTAGTTTAAAAGAATTTTATAATAATCAGCCATTCTATTAAATTTCTGGCATAGTCACAAGCACTCTGCCTAACTCATGCTTTTGTATGCATGAAACAACAATTGTGGATAACACAATATGCGAGTAATGTGAACAAAATGTAATGACTAGCACAGCTAAGTAGACATAAATACCTGATTTCGGATAGATAACCAGTAAAACGTCGTCTTCCCTACAAGGCATGTCTCTGATTTCTTCAAACCTTTCCTTTGCATCTTTAACGAGGGGAGGAAATGGCGGCATTGCCATTCCGTCAAAAATAATAGGCTTTTTCGGTTTACCATCGCCATTTTGCTCCATGTCTTCGTTTTGATTGTTGACTATTTAAATAAACGCGCACACATCGTTCTACTTTCTGACCTCATTCCTTTACATGTTCTATTTAGGAAGTGTATCCACTCATCAGAAAAACATTGTAACTTTAATTTCAATTACATAAGTCATGCAAACGTATGATTAATTTATAATTCTACACTAATTAATAGGATAGATGACAATATTTATACTTTTTAGAATCTAACAGAATTAAATTACAACGTGTTTCTGAGTGTATACTTCATTAACTTTATAAATTGTATGCCAGGATGGCATGAATAGGGGGATATGATGCCCCTTTTTAATTAAGTGAGATAATGTTTATGGAAACATGAAAAAGATCGGTTGCATCTCCGGCCCTTTTTGTAGTATAGATGTAGTCAGATCTTTCAATGTATTAAAGGTCAAAAAAGTTTGAACATTATGTTCCCCTTCTTCGAAATTGGGTATTCATCGAGTTTTGACTCTTTTCGATATGAATGAAAAAGAAGAGCTCGGTATTCCTATCATTTATAATTGCCTATGTAAAAAGAAATTTGTTTTTAATCTGCAACAGGTCAGCAATGAAAAGTTCTCACGAATTAGTATCTAAATGAAGCGTAAATATAGTATATCAGTTCTAAGAGTACAAAAGTAACAAAAAATAACGGAATTTTTGTAACTTGCATTGTATTAATGAAGGTACGTACATTTATATGTATATATATGATTCTGGTTCTTCATTGAAGTGAACCATTGGAGGGATTAAATCCCTCTGTATATTGTTCATATTTTCAGGCTAGATAGTTTGCATTCCATGCTAACAAAAGAAGGACGTTTTTAAACTTTTTTGGGGCAGGGGCCTTATAGAAAATTAACTACTGCGTTGGAACAAGCATTCACTTTTGTGACCATTTACATATTAACAACTATTTGTGCATATATCAAAAAGTTATTTGTGTATTTCGAACTAGTTCAAGTACGTCTTGAAAGTTATATTTTATTCTTTCAATTAAAATAATTTACAGGTACAATTTAAAGATATTTGTACTATCAATATGCCCGATAAAACTTTTTAAAGACTTTATTCTTTAATGCAATCATATGACTAACCAAGTCTGCTCTACGAGGGCTGTTCAATAAATAATGTCCTCGGTGCTCAGAAAGAAGCAAAGGATGCTTTTCAATGATTTAGTCTTAATAATTCAACTAAATATTCTCTTTCAATTAAAACACATTTCGATAAAATTTTTTATCCAACTTCTGATTGTTTTTAGAACTCCATTTTCAGTATGACCCTTAGTATACTGGAAAATGGCAGATCTTATGATTTCCTGGACTAGTTTATTCGTTCTGTAAGGTGATTTTTCAAGTTTGGAAAAAGAAACAAGTCAAAAGGCGAAAGATCTGGCGAATATTGTCAATGTGAAAAAAATTCACTTTGTGTTTATCCCAAGAACTCCTTTACTCTTCATGGTGTGCGGGTTTGGACGCTGTCATGAAGAAATTCCTGATTGTGGTTTCTTCCTCTCATTAACCTTTCGATTTTTTGCAAAAAATTAGCTTTCTAGACTCTTCCAGAAATTAAACTGCCTCCCCGAATACGATTTTTAACATCAAGACCACTAATATTTAAGAAAATTGCATATCAATCTGTCATTGTGCTCTTGCAATTCTTTGCTCTTCTCAGACCTTTGCTGTTTTTGTCAAGTACATTATAATTGTAGAAGTATATACATGATACATTATACATGTAGAATAGCCCTTGTTTTCCAGATTCTCACAATGAAACTATGTGATGAAAAGTGGTCACATAAATTGTTATAAATTTATTAAATATTCAATAATGCGAAAAAGTCAAGCTTAATGTCATTTGATATCTGTATTGTATGTCATACAGTTCAGGACATTATTTATTGAACAGCCCTCGTATAGATGACTTAATAAGTCATTATAAATTATATACTTTAATAAAACTAGAGATTTGATCATTCTTGTAGTTTGCTTTCTATTTTTTCTACCTTAACAATTTATAAATAAAAAAAATGAATGAAAAAACTGGTCAAATCTACTAAATCAGTCACATCTTTTGACAGGTCATTTCTCTTATTCTGCATTAATTATGTAACAATTTAAACTATGTTTTAATATACATTTTAGGAAACACAGCTGCATTCTTATTTAAAATACTTGTGTCCTAATTTATGTTCTAGATCAAGTAATAGATCAAAAACATGTCTTGCTATTTTACTCTCAAGTCAGCATTGAAATTAAAAACATCCAGATGAAACTTTTCTCAATTCTGTTATCAGATACTGTAAATGTGTTATATTTAGCGTGTACGATATTTGGCGGAAATTGAATTTTAAATAAGTTAGCGTAGATTTGATTTAGCGCGTTTCTTTATATTCTGATTTATGTGTATAGGTGCGAAACATTTAGCGTTGTACTTGATTTAGCAGTTGTTGCGTTCCGCCAAAGCCGCTAAAATGTAATACGTTTACAGTATCATCGATGAGAAGAAAATGAAAAAAAAAATCGGCAGACATGTTATTAAATATATAGTATGCAATGAATTTTTTAAAAGTAAATTTATCGTTAAAAAATTGAACGAATCTTATGTTTTCATTGAAATTTTATTATATTTTATTCAGGTAATATTAAAATATATGACAATTACGTAAATTTACTTCACATATGGACCTCGTATAGAAAAATGACTCAATAAAAACTTTTTTTTTCTCTTGGTTTGTGGATACTTATTTATAGATGGTAGTATATTCTTGTAAACTTGTACTCTGAATCTACAGAAAAGTAGTAGAACAAGGAATCTCTGAATTAAAGAAAAACGAATAAGTCTGCACAATTTTTAAAAGTATAAAATACTCTATCATTCGACAATGCTGTTATTTAGCATGAAAAATCTTTTTGCGCTTTTTCTACTCATACTGAAGTTGAACATTGAAGTCCTTCATTTTCTCCTGGAATATTGTATCAAATTGCTCACTCATGGAAACTGTAAAATGCTTTTTCCAATCTCCGATTTCTCCTGTAAAATAAAGATGATCAAAGTATAGAAACAGAAATATAAACCTAATCAAAATAAAAATCTCAAAATTTTATTTATTTACATGTACAATTACATGTATTATACATTTCATATTGTAATGAAACGTAAGTGAATGAGTAAATTCTATATATAGAATTTATTGTTGGAGCACTATAGCACTATATACCA
>NW_026925079.1:0-25539 GCF_032062105.1 Saccostrea cuccullata
TTAAGAGTTCTCAGTTTTGTCATGTGGTCTTCACATCACGCTATAAGCTGTAAAAACATCTACAACAAATTTTCACCGGTCAAATTAAAACTATAGATGTCTGAGTTTGCAGAAATGCTCCTTTTAAGCATTTGTCTACCCACACTTTGCACCTCAGGTTAAGTCTGTGACTTACCACTAGCCCTCACATCAGCAGAAAGGAACACACCAAAGTGTAGACAATACAGACAGGATGAAAAAATCGAACTGACGAATTACACATGTCATCGATCATGTCAAACATTCTTCCAATGTGAGACAAGATTTCGAGTGACTACAAAAATAATGATATTTTGTCATTCATCATATAAACTGTTCTTGCAAATTTACTTTCAGTTTGTATATTTTCATAATAATTTTTTAAAAGGCCATTTCCAATTTAGCCTAAAGTTGAAACTCGAATTAAGTAATTTCGTACATGAATATATGCAATAAAGCTGTTTAGAATAGATTCCAACATTAATATTTTGTTTTTCAAATACAATATTACATGCTGTATGTACCTTTATTATATAGATAAATACAAGGAAGTGTATTATTCATGAGTTATATACATTGACAAGCCCAAATGTATAATTATTAATTCATAAAAATGCAGGATAATTTTAATGATAAAACAATTCTTATTTATAGAATTTATACAGAAACTATGGATCCCCACCTCAGTGCCCAGGATGTGATCAGATGTGACCTCTGTTAAACAGCTATAGTACAGATGTATTGTGATTTCTGTCATGTCAAACTCTGTAAACCCTGTATTGGAGATCACATTGCTGATAAATATGACAAACATAAAATTGTCCCAGTCCAAAAAAAGAAAATCGACCTTGATCTTTCAAGAGTGTGCAACACATACACACCACCTTTGCAAATTTATTGTCATTTATTCAATTATCTTTGGTTAATCATAGTTTGACATTAATTTCATCATTTGATCAAATATATTTTATGATAAATTACTGTGGTTTCATCAATTTACGTTGGCATCAATTTTCGTGGATTTTGTAAAACACGTTTTCGAGGATACGTAATTTCGTGGACAAAAGCATTGCCAATACAAATGAATGTCATATTTCGTATTTCAATAAACACTTGAATTCGTGGATCTGCTCAACAACGAAATCAACGAAAATTTGTGCTCAACGAATATTGATAAAACCACAATAGATAATTATAAATGACCTTTCTCACAAACAGAAACTGTTCTGTCTTTCATTGCAAATGAACTCAGACTCACTGGAGAACATAACTGGTTGTTTCATGTTGACAAATAAATGGTATTTTATGGAAACATAATATGGAATGACATTTAAAGTTTTTAAGTTATGGGAAAAATTTTGGTGACAAAAACAACATTATGTGATTTACGGTGCAAGGAATGTAACTTTCCTATTTGCTCCTTATGCTCTGCATCAGAACAACATAAAGGACACAATTTCTTAGCCCTTGTAGAAATATATGACTCCAAGAAAAATGATATCGCAAAAGATACAAAGAAATTACTTAGGAATCACTATCTGGATAGTATAGTATGCTTCTCCCGTTATGCATAAATTACCCCATGTGTCCCACTATTTTTTTTATGTCCCTGGCATACTATACTAGCTAGATAATAATTCCTTATATTTCCATTTTCCATTTCATTGTGAAATTCTGACGAAACATGGCTGAAAAAATGCCGACTCGGCGTTAAACTTTATACAATCAATCGTTGTGAAATAAAATTGTAGATTTAGACTTTTAAAATGTAGATATAGATTTAAATGACACAAGAAACCTATTTCAATTTCAATAGTCCTCGCTCACTGACGTCGAACACAGAGGCAGCCGCACAAAGGCAGATTTACATATTTGCATATTTTGCCTACGAGATTGACATATTTTGCTTACTTGGCCTCCTTAGCGTCAGAAACAGCGACAAATGCACACGACTTCTGAATGCATATTAGGCGCCTTTGCTCCTGACCTATGGACCTGCCTAATTCACATTCCGACAATTATCACAGAGAAAATAAAATTAGAAATGGAAATATGAAAACATTATTTATCCTACACATAAAGAAATTACAAACGATCTAGAAACACAGATTACCAAATTGGATGTAGAATATGAGAAACTTAAAACAGCTGTGACAGAACATGGAAAATAATGGCACAGAGAAATTGACAATATCACTAATGCCATGAAGAAAGAAATTGATGATTTTAAAGTAAAACATATTGACATTATGAGGAAACATGCAGAAAGTGTTATAGAAATACAGACTCTTATTATAGAAGCTCTGCTCAATTTGAAGGAAATAGAAGAATCAATTAAAGTGTCATTGAATACAGCTCCAGAAACGAAGAATTCAGCAAACTTCCTCCAAAAGTTAAAGTATTATTGACCATTTTTAATGCTAATCCAGTAGATATAGAACAGTTCAATAAATTGTTTGGATCTCTTGCAAACTTATATGCTTGAACAGAAGAAAAGGGCTACAAACTGATGAAACCAGAAGTAACAAAACCAGATGTTTGTGATTGTGGGATTCCAAGAGACAAAGCTGTGCTTCCTCTAGACTGGCAGGTGCACCGAAGCAAAGTCCCAGCCATCTTTGGTAGAATTTTCTATCAGAATTCCAAAGATATAACCTCTTGGAAACTTCGAGCAGAGGTGCAAAGTAGACTAAATATTGTGCAGCAACAGAACTTAGAAGATTTAAGAACTAAACCCATGGAAATTCCATTTACTTCAACTGGAAGAGTGACGAAATTATAAATTTCGTTGACTGTATTGAATTTGAAGTGGCACTAAAAGACATTTTTATATGATATTATGTATTTCATATGAATCAATGATGGTGTAACCTAATTAAGTATACAGATCGAGCTCTTCTGGAGAGAGAATTATAAATTTATAAATTCCTGGTATCGTGTTAGCCAGGAACTCTATTGAATCAGGAAATATATATACTGTATTAGTATGTTGTCATTTCAGTGAAGTACCTGTTAGCCTATAACAAAAATATGTAGAATTTATTTCTTCCTTGTTTTCATAATCAAAACAGTGCTATGAATTTGATCAAAGCATACTATAGTGGAATTGCAAACAAGGATTGAACTTCAAGTGGAATGAAAACCTTTACAACAAAAAGTGAAAATATTTTTGTAGGAAATTATTCAAATCATTCAACTGGTTTCTGTATAATTTCTCTTATTGTTTTGTTTAAAAATTGCCTTCTTTTAATCACTTTTAGCCGGGCTCGTTGCTCGTAGAGCAATACCCGGCTTTTGCTACAGCTAGGTGTCCAGTCGGAATTGCTGCTTCTTCACCGCTTAATCAAAATTACGCATTAGAATATAGTACGTTTGCGCAATACGTTTGAGGCAACACAATCACTGAACTAAATTTTCAAAGTTATCTGAAATTGTCAAAAAATTACTATAATAATATATTTTCTACAGCATTCTTCCATTAATTATTTGTGTATGAGGGCATCCCAATTTTTTATGGCCAGAAAAAATTTTCCGACTAAAACTTCCTGACAGAATTTGTTATTATATTGTGTAGAGTATAACCAAAGTTCACATCTCTGTGTCGTAATAAACAGAATCCAGTGAATAACTTTGTTAGGTACTTACTTTACATTTAAAGCGAGTGAGAAAATAAATTGTTAATTCGGAGTTTAGGAAACACTGAATGTAAGTACAGCATTATTTTTTTTTATATAGATGTGAGTGTATTTTTCTAACACCCTCTCATTAAACACATTTGGACTAGGGCTTGCTTCTATGATAAACAAAAAATCATGGTTCTATTTAGAGGTTTATCAATAGATAAACTAGTCAGAAAGGTTGACAGAATGTGAGTTCCCCTCGGTCACGGATCCGGAAGGGTCGTATTTTTAGTTACTTGTGGACGAATTATTATAATGTCAAATAATTTTTGAGAAGAAAACTGTATTAATGTAATCATTTTGTTCCATCATGTAACAGAGGGAAATTTATAATTTGCTCAATAACTCAACATCTTCAGATTCTAGAATCAACAGCGTGTATATCTTAAACATTTGTTGGCATCGATGGGATCTTAGGGCGAATTATATGGGTTAAAGTAATTGGTTTTCCCGTTTGCAACTCGCAGCTGATTTATCTCAATTATTGTGTAAGTACGCTAAATATTATGATCTCTTAGGTAGACATTAAGGAATTAAGAAGTTATAAGAAAGCTTACGATTTTCAAAAACAGTCAAAAAGTGAAACGGAGCTCTTGCTTTTTATTGATGCTGATAGACACATCAAAGCACGTGTTGATTTTGAGTGAGCTACCTTGAATCAACTTTCATAATCAATTTGTATATATTGTCTGTAATTTATTTGATAATAGATGATAATTCATGATCGATTTGTCTCTAGAAAAAGCTTTGTTGGTTTTAAGTCTGAGCTCGCACCCTGCTGTGCAGCAACCGCTAATGATATATCGCCGCTTAACGTACACATACAATGTTCATGTATCAATAAGCGTTCCAATTTTAATACTTACTGCCATTTTACTACATTTTACTACTAAATTATTGCATTAATGCCGGACGTTTTCAACCGCTAATGCTAAATAGATGCTTACGCTTAATGAAACTAGATGCTGTCATGAGACAGTAATACCCGCACTAAGGTGTTTGCCTCTAAATACACGCTCCTACGTATTGGGCGGCTTTCCAAGGAAAAAGTCAAAATAATTCTATAATTTACACGTATTCATCAAATTGAGTATGAAATTCTCAGACCCTGTGACCTAGAACTCAGAACCTCTTATATTAATTTTACATGCTTAATTCATTGTATACCAGTTTGAATTCTATTAATGATGTAAATTAGATTTTGATAAATGTTTTGCTCATAATAGGATCTTTTTAAATTTACTAATCCCCCCCCCCCCCCCTCGACACCACAATCACACAGCACATACTTTTTGGAATAGGCTAGATGGAAAAGTTTTGTTAAAACATCGTTTGTTATGAATTGATTTAAAATTGTTCTTGTACTATACATGTTAACATGTATATTTCTACATCACATCACGTTGCGTCACCCATTGTCATATTTTTAGATTAAACACCATTTGGCATACCTCGGCCGATTCCCACTTCATCTGATAAGGTGACGGAATCGACGAAGGTTTGTCGAAAGGAATTAGCACATGGCTGCAGTCTGGTGTGCATTGGATTAATTCATTTTGTGTTATAATTGGATGTATATTTCATGAAGTTGACGAGACCTACGGCAGTTGGTAAGTACAAGTTTATGTATAGTGGGGGGTAAAATAAACCCAAACGATTAGGTTAAAGTTCAAAAAGGGTCAAAGATCATCGCATGCCACAATAGACGAATTTCCTATTGTGAAGTTATCTCCCGTTGTCGATGTGACATTCAGGGTGTGTTTGATTGTAAAGTCAGATTTCAATTCCGAGAGTTCCAAACATTCTACCAATCAAGTAAAACTGGAATCAGAATTAGTTTACAATATGGCTGCAGCTCGACAAATAAAGAATTTCTTCCTATATTATTAAATGATTTATTGTAAGACGCAACGGAGGATGAAAGTGCGAGTGAATGCTGTGAAGAACAGAATATCATGCTGTGAGCAGCTCTTAGGTGAACTTAAAACTAATATGATTTGAATAATATGAGAACAATATTAATTAAATTTTGATTTGCAAATAGGTCTATAGGACTGTATTAGGGTCCAAATACAGGGAAAAACTTCATACATGTTTTAATCACCACTCTTGACAAATGTACACAAGAGTCACCATCTTTAATTCCTTTCACACCACCTTTCAACACGGAATTGATAGAACTGTGCCGGAATTAAATTCCGGCGAACTTGATTGTAATTCCGCCAATTCCGAAAATTCCAGCTACCAATCAAGCACGCCCTCAGTTACTGCCAATACTGGTGCGGATCCAGAATTTTTTTCGGGAGTAGGGAGGGGGGGTCACATCTCAGTCAAAATATTCCAGCCCAGAATTCCCTGACAAGCAGGAGAAAAAAAAACTGAAAACAAATAAACAAAATAAAAACAATGATAGTGTGGTCAATGTTTTCTAAGTTAGGGGGAGGATGTCCAAAGTCATTTTTATTTGCTTCAGTATATAGTCTTGTTAAAATAAAGCAAATTCCAGGGGGAGGGGATGGGGGGATTCCAATCTCCTTACCCACTCCCTGTCCCTGAAATAACAATCTCTTTTGTGATTCCAATTATTAAATAGTATATTTTTTCCATTTGACAAATTATACATATTTTGTTTCTTGTGTTTATATAATGTCTGTCTATTTGTCTGCAGAAATTATAACCTTGCCCATAAGATTTAAGTGGGATGGGCAATACAAATGGCTTCCACATTTTATAGGTTTATTTCTTGTGACAATTAAGACCTTTTATTTGGGTACCATTAATTTTTACCTCTGATCGCTTGACCTAGGATACACATTTTTACAAGAAAAATACCAAACTTTAAACTTGGCCTAAATTTTGATCAGTAGGTTCTAGGGCTTTCATGCTTAACATGTGTATTCATTGTGAACTATCAACAGGTATAAATATGTTTGACCTTGACCCTAGAGTTTGAACCACTTTAAAAAAAAATTAACCTCGGCAATTAACTTTTGAACAGGGATTTCTTTATTTCACATGTGCATTCCTTGTGACAAGACTTTCTTCTGATACTAACAATTTGAACCCTTTGACCTTTGAGTTTGACATATATTTGAGAAACTTCAACCTTCGCCATAGGCTTCCATACAGGGACATCAGTGTTTCACAAACACATCTTGTCTTCATTATTATTTGGTGGTGTCTCCATATGAGGGAAAAATTCCCAAGAGAGGTGTATTCAAAACAAACAAACAAATTACTAAAAAAAATATAAAACATGAATATGTTGGTCATGCATATCTCTGCATGAAAAAAAAAAACAGCTTTTCAAATACTGCAACCATATTGTAACCCTTTCAAAACACTCATTTGAGCTTTTCTGGTTTCCTTAGCATATAACATCTGTCGTGACGTGTCGTCCATCTGTTTTTCTGAAAACTTTTTACATTTTTAACTTCTCTAGAACCACTGGGCCAATTTTACCCAATTCATATAGAAATATGTACATTTGTATGTCAGACTGTCCGTCTGTCTCAATCAATTTAACCTTGGTCATCACGGTCATATCTACTGAATGAGAAGAGACATTCATATTAAACTTAAGTACTAGTATTTACCTTTGAGAATGGCATGGTTTTTTTTTTACATGTGACCTAGAAGTTTGACCTACTTGCAAAATAATTAAATTGTTAAAAATTCATAATTTTGAAAGATAAAAGTTAGGGCATTCATATCATAATGCATGTATATTATTACCTGTGATAAGACTTTTCCAAATAAATCATGACTTTTAATCTGTGACCTTGAAGCGGTCAAGCCTAACCTACTTTTCAAAAATGTTGCATTTGCTTATAACTTTTGATTGAGATGAGATATGACTCTCACATTTGACATGTACATTAATTACTCATAAGAATTCAAAGTGTTTCCCAGCATGCGATGCTTTTTTACCCCTTGACGTTGATGTTTTACATAATTTTCAAATATTTAGCTCTCCTAAAAGATGATTAGGCTTCTGAGTAACATTAAGGAAGACTTCAGAGACGACAGGCCTTTTTGCACAAAAAACGTCATTTTTCGACCCACTTATGACCCCCCAGGGCAAAATCTAAATTCCAAAACCTTACTGCACATCTACCTGACACCACCAACCATCTCCCAAAAGATGATTAGGCTACTGTGTAAAATGTAGGAGAAGTTCAGGGAAGACAGGGCTTTTTGCATAAAAAACATAATTTTTTTACCACCATTTGACCCCCTGGGGCAAAGTCCAAATTCCGAAACCTTACTGCACATTTACATGACACCACCAACCATCTCCCAAAAGGTGATTAGGCTGCTGAGTAAAATGTAAGAGGAGTTCAGAGAAGACGGGGCTTTTAGCATAACAAACATCATTTTTCGACCCCCATTTGACCCCCCAGGGCAAAATCTAAATTCCGAAACCTTACTGCACATCTACATGACACCACCAACCATCTCCCAAAATATGATTAGGCTGCTGAGTAAAATGTAAGAGGAGTTCAAGGAAAACAGGGCTTTTTGCATAAAAAACGTTATTTTTTGACACCCATTTGACCCCCCGGGGCAAGATCAAAATTCCGAAACCTTACTGCACATCTACCTGACACCAACAACCATCTCCCAAAAGATGATTAGGCTACTGTGTAAAATGTAGGAGAAGTTCAGGGAAGACGGGGCTTTTTGCATAAAAAACGTCATTTTTTGACCCCCATTTGACCCCCTGGGGCAAAATCCAAATTCAGAAACCTTACTGCACATGTACATGACACCACCAACCATCTCTCAAACGA
Organism: Saccostrea cuccullata; assembly: GCF_032062105.1. Taxonomy (NCBI): domain Eukaryota; kingdom Metazoa; phylum Mollusca; class Bivalvia; order Ostreida; family Ostreidae; genus Saccostrea; species Saccostrea cuccullata. The sequence goes on from NW_026925079.1 coordinate 8,492, forward strand.
TGATTAGGCTGCTGAGTAAAATGTAAGAGGAGTTCAGGGAAGACGGGGCTTTTTGCATAAAAAACCTCATTTTTCGACCCCCATTTGACCCCCTGGAGCAAAATCTAAATTCCGAAACCATACTGCACATCTACATGACACCACCAATCATCCCCGAAAAGGTGATTAGGCTGCTGAGTAAAATGTAGAAGGAGTTCAGGGAAGACGGGACTTTTTGCACAAAAAACATCATTTTTCGACCCCCATTTGACCCCTCGGGGCAAAATCTAAATTCCGAAACCTTACTGCACATCTACATGACACCACCAATCATCCCCCAAAAGGTGATTAGCTATAGGCTGCTGAGTAAAATGTAGAAGGAGTTCAGGGAAGACGGGACTTTTTGCACAAAAAACATCATTTTCAACCCCCATTTGACCCCCCGGGGCAAAATCAAAATTCCGAAACCTTACTGCACATCTACATGACACCACCAATCATCCCCCAAAAGATGATTAGGCTGCTGAGTAAAATGTAAGAGGAGTTCAGGGAAGATGGGGCTTTTTGGATAAAAAACCTCATTTTTCGACCCCCATTTGACCCCCTGGAGCAAAATCTAAATTCCGAAACCATACTGCACATCTACATGACACCACCAATCATCCCCGAAAAGGTGATTAGGCTGCTGAGTAAAATGTAGAAGGAGTTCAGGGAAGACGGGACTTTTTGCACAAAAAACATCATTTTTCGACCCCCATTTGACCCCCCGGGGCAAAATCTAAATTCCGAAACTTTACTGCACATCTACATGACACCACCAACCATCTCCCAAAAGCTGATTAAGCTACTGTAAAAAATGTAGGAGGAGTTCAGGGAAGAAAAGTGTGACAGACGGACGGACGGACGGACATGAGTAACAACAATATACCCGAACTTTCTTTAGAAAGTGCGGGTATAACAAGCAAAAATCTACATTATCCATCACTAATGTCACTATCTAATGTATCATTTAGCATTGCAATCATACCTTTTAATGATAAACCCTTTGATAAAAAACAACTTCAAATCTGAGAAACACACGTCAAGACCTTTCATCGAATACCACTCACTTTGACCTTGAATTTGAGTTTGACCTACTTTTTAAAAACTTTAACCTTGGCCATAACTTTTGAACGGTAAGGGCTATGGTTTTCATCCTTCACATATGTATTATTTGTGACAGGACATTTCTAAAGAAACCAACAAATTCTTTCAGTTTGACCTACCTATCAAACATTTATTCTTGGCCATAAATGTTGATCAGATGGTGCAAGGGATTTCGTATTTCTTGTGAGAAGACCCTACTTTGGGAATAATATAATTAATTTGCGTTTGAGAAGAGTTAAATATTCGCTATGTTGCCATATAGGGTCATTAGTGTTTCACAAACACATCTTTTTCGTTATATTAAAAAGAAATAGGACTTTCATACTTGACATATGAATTAACTGTAAGATATTTCTGAGCATGCTATGATATCTAACCCCTTGAACTTGACCTTCGGCAGATGACCTTATTTTTAAAAAAGAAATATCAACCTCAGTGATAATTTTTAAATGACATACATGTATGATAGGGCGTTCATATTTGACACAATGTCAAAAAAAAAAAATGAAATCTCTAACCAACAAAGACACCAAAAGCCGGGCACTACAGTTCTTTGAGTTTGCTTGTAGTTTTAAAAAATGGTTGCTATTTCTTGACAAACAAATTATTTTAAATGTTGATAATTCAGAAATTGACACCGATTAACATTCATGACTAATTAATTAGTATAAAGTTCTATTTTGTTATAAAAGTAAAGATTGAAATAATTGAAAACTTAAAATGCACATAATACTCTTGATTGTTTTATTTCCCAATTTGTCCAATTCTCTCCCAAACAAACTCTTTACAAATTAGGGTCAGACATGACGTTCCTCAATATCTGTTTTGTATATCTTAGTAATGTATGAAAAATATTCAAAATCTTAATAACATTCTGATTTCTAAACCAGTTTCTAAACGTTTTTACAAAATCCAAAAACATAAACATTTGAAATTGGAAAATTAGTTTTCTTCCCAAAAGGATAATATAAGGAAAACTACACCTGGTGTCTTGCAGATATGCCTGGTAAGGTATCCCATTTTTTTGTGAGTAAACATGTTTAAGTTGCAATACTTCAATGACAAAATCTTTGAAAAAATTATCTATTATTAAGGAACGTCTTGTCTGCCCTTCACTATTGATATCCCCTGATCATATTCCCGTTTTGCACACATTTTTTTCTATACCTGAAATTCAAATGTGTGCAAAACGGGAACAAACCACCACAATAGATAATAATTTATAGAAATACAGGATTAATTTAATGTGAAAAACCATTCTTTATATCTATAGAACTTTTACAGAAACTATGGATCCCCACCTCAGTGTCCAAGATGTGATCAGATGTGACCTTTGTGAGACAGCTATAGTACAGATGTACTGTGATTTCTGTCATGTCAAACTCTGTAAACCCTGTATCGGAGAACATATTGCTGATGAATATGACAAACATAAAGTTGTTCCAGTCCAAGAAAGAAAATCCACCTTAATATATCCGAAGTGTGCAACACATCCAACCAAATCATGTGATTTACAATGCAGGGAATGTAAAGTTCCTGTTTGCTCCTTATGCTCTGCATCAGAACAGCATAAAGGACACAATTTTTTAGTCCTCGCAAAAGTATACAACTCCAAGAAAAAAAATATCGCAAAAGATACAGAGGAATTACAAAACATTATTTATCCTACATACAAAGAAATCACAAACGATCTAGAAACACAGATTACTAACTTGGATAGAGAATATGAGAAATTTAGAACATCCGTTACAGAACATGGAAAACAATGGCACAGAGAAATTGACAATGTCATCAACACCACGAAAAAAGAAATTGACGATTTTAAATTAAAACACATATACATTATGAAGAAACATGCAGAAGAAGTGAAACAAATACAGACTCTTATTGAACAAACTCTGCTCAACCTGAAGGAAAAAGAAGAATCAAATGAAGTGTCCCTGACCATGGAATACAGCTCCAGAAACAAAGAATACAGCAAACATCCTACCAAAGTTAACGTATCACTGCCCATTTTTAATGCTAATCCGGTAGATAGAGAACAGCTCTACAAGTTGTTTGGATCTCTGGCACCATTATCTACTACATCAGAAGAAAATGGCTACAACCTGAAGAAACCTGAAACATCAACCAGAGAACTGCATGAAGAACCAGAACTTATCACTACTATAGATACTGGGTATGAAAAACTATACAGTGTTACCTGCCTCAGTGAAGAAGAAATCTGGACAAGTGAAAAAGTCAGTGATATGAAATGCTTTAACATTCAAGGCTCACGTATCAAGACAATAACAAAGAAATCAGGAGGATGGCCAGGTGACATAGCAGTGACAGGTGATGGGGATCTAGTGTACTCTGATGGGAAGAAAAAGACTGTTAATAAGGTTACAAATGGAAAGACAAAGAAGATGATCAGACTACAGGACTGGACACCCAACAATCTCTGTGTCACCTCCACTGGGGATCTCCTAGTGGGTATCATGCGAAGTGATGATTAAACACAATCCAAGGTTGTCCGCTACTCGGGCTCCACAGAGAAACAAACAATCCAGTTTGATAAGGAGGGTAAACCTTTGTATTCAGGAAATGACAAGCTTAAATACATCAGCGAGAACAGAAACCAGGATATCTGTGTGGCAGACCTTGGAGCTGGTGCTGTTGTAGTTGTCAACCAATCTGGAAGACTTCGATTTAGATACACTGGTCATCTTCCTACTATAAAGAAGGAACCATTTAAACCCTTTGGCGTCACAACAGACAGCCAGAGTCAGATCCTGACAGCAGACTTGTATAACAACTGTATCCACATCCTAGACCAGGATGGAGTGTTCCTCCCTTATATTGATAACTGTGATCTTGAGAATCCATGTGGTTTATGTTTGAATAAAAATCATGTGTTTGTTGCTGAATGGAGAGGAAAGGTTAAGAAAATTAAGTACCTTGAATAGATATACATGTATATGCACATGCTTGTGAAAAGCATAGGTCTACATAGGTCATAATAGGTCTACTAATATTTTGTAAACAAATTTGAAATATTTAATTTTGTAAGTTAAAATTTCATTGTAATCAAAAGTCATATTTTTTCTTCAAGATGAGATTGGTAAAATGTAGACTTCATTAACTTAATTAGACTTAATTAAATATCAAGATATTTTTAGAGCAATTTGAAATGATAATGAAAGGATGTTTCATTGTTATAATAAAGATAAAATATCATATATACATTGAAATTATTGTATGATCTTCTGTTTTTTATTTATCTTTATGGGATTTATTGTCAATTCGAATCATCAGCGAGATGGGGTTAATTATTCACGGAAATGTGGCTAGGAAGTGACTAGCACGTGGAGACATGGTAAACAGAAAAGTTATGTTGCGTTTTAGTTTTCACCAACCTATAATATCATTCTGTAGAAATGTACTTCAATCGATCTTTCCTGAATTCATTCAAGTTTAAATTATTTCTTAGTTTTCTTTATAATACAATTTTCTGCTCTCATGAAATAAAATTTCTTTTTGGACAAATATTTTGCAAGGGAACGGGGACAATATTTTTTGTCGTCAGATTAGCAAATGAGGCACCAATATGACTTTAAATGACAAATCAGATGAATGAGATTTGGATTATGGGTTACTATACGAATACTACAGGAATTTTACGCCTAATAAATTCCTTTATTGCACTATCGGTGAATACAAAATTTGCCAGATGGATTCCCCGGACAACACACGTGATCACGGGTATAGTTATGTAAAATGTTTTGTCCATTTAAATGCATTAGAGAAGCTGCTCGTTTTCCTAACCCTTGAAGTGCTGGTGTTCTGAACTTGACTCGAACTACGTATACATTTTATAAAACATATTTTTCTCTAGTTAACAACAAATTAAAAACGCCCGTTATATTTTTCATAGTTTCTAATGCTTGTATTTTGTACAAAAAAATATTTTTTTTGCACTCCATTGACATGATCATAGATTGACCTGAACCACGTGTTCGAAGTAACATGTAAACAGGTATTTGGCGTAAACGTATTCAATCAACAATTGGTCAGTTGCTCGTGGTAAGATCCTCTGAGCGCATTGATAGCAATAGCCATATAAGGCAAACAAAGGTTTGTCAGTGTAAATGTTATTACACATTTTTTACCATCGTATCGGTCGCTAGTGAGCTGTAATTTTTTGCACTTACATGTAACTTTAAGATGTATTAATTGTTGTTTACCCCTTCCCCCCCCCCCCCCCCCCGCTTTAAGCCACCCAATTCTGTTGCAAATCATAAGAGTCTTTCAAAAAGGTGTGGAAACACACATTTTTCACAGGACATGTTTTCTGAAGAAACAGACGATAGCAATTTCCAAAATTTAAAAGTTAAAAAGATAATTTTTGTTAGGTCACACAAAAAATAATCCTTTGTTTACATTGCGTGAAATCACCTTTGAAAAATTAAATTTATCGCTTACATGTATAACTCATGAAGAACAAACCCGAGCATTTTTCCACAAAAAAAAAATCTTTAAAAATATCTGATTTTCCTTCATTCTGTAAATACGTATATTAATATAAAAATTACTATAATGGATTATATTCAGTTAATTTCTTAATTTTTGAAAGATATATCATGACTTAGGATTTTACTAACGGAAAAAGATACTCGGGTTTGAATTCTCTTCATAATTATCGATAAAAGTATATTTTTCAAAGGTGACTTCAAAACAGATCTTAACTTCCCGTCAGGAACTGCTGTTTGTCAACAAGGTTTTTGGTCTATGTCTTCCATGTAAGGATTGTTGAAATAAACTGTTAAATAAATCTTATAATTATTTTTTATATATTATCTATGTAATGACATACTTTTATTGCTTAAGATAATATGTGCCTGTTTCGGATGAAGCGGCTTTAAGTTTAAAGTTAAAGACATGGTAAATAGACGCTGTATATCATGTTTAAAATTTGTGAACTTCTGTTAATATATTTTAGACAGTTATTATCATAAAATAATTATTGCAAATAATTTCATTTATGTGACATGTTCTTGTTTTATTATGTTATTATATAACAGTGTCTGTATTGTACATAGCTTTATACTAAGCAGCTATTCGGTTCTTTTTATTGAACTAATTTTACCCCTTTTCCTACATCTAAATATGGGTTCAACCAATCAGCAAGGCTCTTATCCATCACGTGATCATTATTGATCCGTTTACCAAAAGAGAAAGCATGGTTTTATTGAACTACTGGATTTTTCGAACCCACCATCCACCCCATCTGCCACCTATGCTTGTAATTTCTTTCAGATTGACATTTTTGTTGTTATGTTTTACCCATCTTTTTTGATAGTGTTTGAATAGGTTTAAAAGAGATTTATAGCACTTATTTTCTATCGCACGTTCTAACTGAACAGTAAACTTTTTGTACATTGTAATAAATGGCAAATCCATATATTAGGTTACTGAGAATTAGTCCGACATTTATTTTATGTACATCGCAATTTTGCTTTGGTCTGCAGGTTTCCATATGATTTTTCAACATATATATGGGTTTTCCTCGGCGGTGAGAGAAACATAGTTTTGTTCAATTTTAATGGTTTTGTTATTGGCTGTTTGTTATTTTTTTTTTCCCCCACCTTTTTTAATGACAGGCAGCAGTTTAGAGCATTTTGTATATGTCTTCCAAACTTAGGATGTTTATAAGGGGGTCAACTTAAAATGCATACTGTATATTGTACCTTGTGAAAGATTATAGGGTTTGAATTATTATTCTAGTCTGGTTGACCCCCCTTTTGCCTATGTACATCATGTTTCAATGTCATTATGGTGCTGGGGGTCAGATTGTGTAATATTTTGACTAAGATGTGTAATACTCTATATTTGAGTCCTCCTTTTTTTGACCCCCACTGTGTTAACTGTTTTATTTTTCCGTCATTTACTTTAATAAATGACATATTTCACTTCAGCATGATGTTTTTTTTGTTTTTGCCTGTTTATCAAAAAACAAGCTCAGTCGTTTGGCAGGAGAACTAAGGAACATAAAATATGAAATTTTTTTTTTTGCTTTAATTAAATCAAATATTTGGAAAATTCTTCCTCGATTCAACTGTGTGTTTTGATGTCTAAAAACATTAACTATTTTTATAGGATCTGCATGGTGAATACATTGGAAATAATTTTAAATCAAAGAACGGCAAGAAAAAGTTACACGAGATATGAAGTGTGAAACACTAGTTAATGCCCGTGTAATTACCAACATATGATGGATTCTTTGTTGTTTAACGTCCTCTTCATGGAAATACACTCAAATAGAGTGATGTCTTCTAATTCAGACTGTGAATAGGCAATTTTCACACCACAAATGGAAAATTGTCATTACAATGAAATAATAAATCGAAACTTGAACGAGAATAAAGTCCTTGACATCTTTAGAAGAAGGTTGTAATTTGTGTTAATAAGACTAACAGGTGTAAAGCCGAATTTTAAAAGAAGAAATCGACATTTTCTCAGCGAATGATTTGGAAATAGAATGCTCATCTAGACACAAAACAAGTCCAAAATGATAAATAGTAATGATAACAAAATTTTACGCGATTTTTCTTTTTAAAAATCTACAATAATACACAATGAACAAATCTGTGAAATGAATATAAAATGGGAATCAAAGAAATTTCAGAAGAGGAATCAGGTGTCCTAGAGGATTATGTATCCCGTACACCGGACTCACCCACTGTGAGTTTCATGTATTGATCAAATAAAAGAAATATTTATAGTTGAATTTCTTTTGCATAAAAAGAAAAGCATTAAAGTTGTCATGAAATATGCAAGACAAAATTCAACCAAGTTTAAGGTTAACAACAACAGAATTATTGAAAACCTGATATCAGTTGTTATGACAGACCCTTCAAATCTTAATTTTTAACTTTACATTGTAAACACAATGATTCCCACAAAAAGATTTGAGTCCAGGCTTTTTTAATACACTGACAGCTGCTTTTCAATGAAAATTTAACATGTAAAAATACTTACCTTGGCGTTGGCCATTTGCTTAGTTCTAATTTCTATTTTGCTTTATTATTTTATTATTTAACAAGCATTCTTATAATTTAACTTTCAGTCTTGCCTTTTCAGTTTGTTAGCAGATTGTTAGCACATAACATATCATCAGATACATGTTTATCAACCATAAAGCACACTGATGTGGCCCTGTTCATTGGACCATATCACAATCATAGATATGTATCATAAAACATCCTAATCCTATCCTCATATGGCATTTAATATCTTGTTGTTTTTGTTGTAAGTAGCAATTAGAAAAGCGAAAGAAAAAAAAACCTTCAGATGATCGACATCCATTTGTTGAAGAAACTACGGTTTTAAAGCCCTGTAGCTTATTTATTCATCGTTATAAGTTTATCAATCAAAAAAAAAAAAAAAGCTATAGAATTTTAAGAGACGATGTATTTGAGGGTCAAGGTTTCAATACAATGAAATGTAATAAAACTTACATTGGTTGACAACTTTTCAGTGAGACTTCAGTGAGTTAAATTTGTGATGCAGTACATATTTCATAAAAGATACAGTGCATTGGAAAGAAAATTAATAGTCTCAATGTATTGTAATTAACACCTCCGACTTTACAATTACCCGCAAGGGTCCTTCATTCAATTCGTACTTCGCATTAACCTCTTAGAAGTGTATATTCCTTTTATCTCAGCGAGATGTCGTAGGGACTTGAAATTTGAACTGGTTTTCGTCGATGTGGGTGGGTATTATTTTTAATACATACACGTATGTATGTTTATTTGAAACCTATACAGGGGTGTTGAAGAGGCTAACACCCCCATCGCCTCAAATACACACATTTGTATTAACCAGGTACTAGAATATGCTCACCTGGAAGGCCATATATAAATATTTTCTTTTAAAAGGTCGGATATTGAACAGCTAATCAGAGAGGTGGGACTTGATTTAAAAAACATTAAAAAATGGGGGCGTGCTCCAAGTTCTTTTATTAACACAATTAACACTGCAAGAGCGATAACTCTGAATTCAGAACGATCAGAAAGCCTGAACTGTGAAGAAAACAGGTCTTGGGCGGACACCATGTAGACGTGATTATAAAAGAACTGACGAATGACTTATGTCATTCTACCAGTGTGAGACAAGTTTTCTAGTGACTACAACGGTAATTATATTTAAAAATTCATTATATAAACTAATCTTGCAAATGTACTTTCGGTTTGTATATTTCCATGATCACATTTCAGGTCATTTCAAATTCAACATAAAATTGAAACTCGAATTAGTCAAGTCTGTAAATATAAAATAACGTTGTTAAAAATAAATTCCAATATTAACAATTTGTATTTTAAATACCATATAACATGGATATGTACCTTTATTATACAGTTAAATACAAGAAAGTAATATTCACGCATATAATCATTGACCAGTCTAAATAATTATTAACTCATAAAAATGCAGGATTAATTTTAAGGATGAAATAATTCTTCATTTATAGAACTTCTACAGAAACTATGGATCCCCTCCACAGTGCCCAGGATGTGATCAGATGTGACCTTTGTGAGACAGCTATAGTGCAGATGTACTGTGATTTCTGTCATGTCAACCTCTGTAAACCCTGTATTGGAGAACATATTGCTGATGAATATGACAAACATAAAATTGTCCCATTCCAACAAAGAAAATCAACCTTGATCTATCCAAGGTGTGCTACACATCTAACCAAATCATGTGATTTACAATGCAAAGAATGTAACTTTCCTGTTTGTTCCTTATGCTCTGCAACAGAACAGCATGAAGGACATAAATACTTAGTCCTCGCAGAAATATACCACTCCAAGAAAAATGATATCGCAAAAGATACAGAGGAATTACAAAACATTATTTATCCTACATACAAAGAAGTCACAAACGATCTAGAAACACAGATGACTATCTTGGATGGAGAATATGAGAAACTTACAACAGCCGTGACAGAACATGGAAAACAATGGCACAAAGAAATTGACATTGTCATCAATGCCATGAAGAAAGAGATTAATGATTTTAAAGTAAAACACTTTGGCATTATGAAGAAACATGCAGAGGAAGTGAAACAAATACAGCCTCTTATTGAACAAACTCTGCTTAACTTGAAGGAAATAGAAGAATCAAATGAAGTGTCTATGACCATGGAATACAGCTCCATAAACAAAGAATTCAGCAAACTTCCTCCCAAAGTGAACGTATCACTGCCCATGTTTAATACTAAACCAGTAGATAGAGAACAGCTCTACAAGTTGTTTGGATCTCTTGCTCCATTATCTACTACATCAGAAGAAAATGGTTACAAACTGAAGAAACCAGAGACATCAAACAGAGAACTGCTAGAAGAACCAGAACTTATCACTACTATAGATACTGGATATGACAATCTCCGCAATGTTACCTGTCTCAATGAAGAAGAAATCTGGACAAGTGGAGAAATCAGTGATATGAAATGCTTTAACATTCAAGGCTCACTTATCAAGACAATAAGAAAAGAATCAGGGGGATATCCACATGATATAGCAGTGACAGGTGATGGAGATCTAGTGTACTCTGTTGGGATGAAAGGGACAGTTAATAAGGTTATGAATGGACAGACGAAGGAGATGATCACACTACAGGGCTGGACACCTAACAATCACTGTGTCACTTCCTCTGGGGATCTCCTGGTTACGATGTGCAGTAAAGATAAAACACAAACCAAGGTTGTCCGTTACTCGGGTTCCACAGAGAAACAAACAATCCAGTTTGATGAGGAGGGTAAACCCCTGTATTCAGGAAATGTCAACATTAAGTACATCAGTGAGAACAGAAACCTGGATATCTGTGTGGCTGACAGTGAAGCTGGTGCTGTTGTAGTTGTCAACCAAGATGGAAAACTCAGATCTAGATACACTGGTCATCTTCCTACTATAAAAAACAACCCTTTTAAACCCTATGGCATCACAACAGACAGCCAGAGTCAGATCCTGACAGCAGACGTGTATAACAACTGTATCCACATCCTAGACCAGAATGGACAGTTCCGCCGTTATATAGATAACTGTGATCTGAAGTACCCATGGGGATTATGTGTGAATAAAAATTATCTGTTTGTTGCTGAATGGGGAGGAAAGTTAAAGAAAATCAAATACCTTAAATAGAGATACATGTATATGTACATGCTTATAAAAAGGTGTTCATAATGGGTCTATTTTTTAAATAAATTTCAAATATTTCATTTTGTAAATTAAAAATTCATTGTTAACAAAAGTCATATTTTTTTCAATTAAGTTATCAGAAGATGAGATTGGGAAATGTAGACTACATTAACATGATAAATATCAATATATTTTCAGAGCAATTTGAAATTTTGTATGAACGGATGTTATATTGTTATGAAAGGGATAAAATATTAGAAATACATCATATACATTTACATCATTTCTTATTAAAAAAAATTCTTAAGTTCAAAGTTAAAGACATTGTAAATAGATACTGTATATTATGCTTTTAAGTGTGTATGTTTGTAGCAAATTTTGTTGAAATATTTAGAAAAGTAAAATTCTTCCACGATTTAGTTGTGTGTTATGATGCCTTAAACATAAATTATGAACTGTTTTTATAGGCTCTGCAGTTTAGTTCCATTGGAAATTATTTTAAATCAAAGAAAGGCAAGAAAAAGTTACAGGAGATATAAAGTGTGAAACACTTAACACACATGTAATTACCAACATATGATTAATTCTATAATGAAAATAAAAAAATCAAGACTTAAACGTGAGTCAAGTCCTTGATATCTTTAGAAGAAAATTGTAATTTATGCTGATACGACTGGCAATTGTAAAGCTGACCTTTGAAAGAAGAAAATAATATTTCCTCTAAGAATGATTTGGAAATAGAATGCTCATCTATACACGACTTACCTCCAGGTTTAAGAATCATACACTTTGTTTCCGGTTTCACAACATCCAAAAGGGTTGAAAATGAGTTCGTGAAAACGTGTACGTTCGGAAGGTAGAAAGAAGCCACCTCTAGCAACGCACGTAGCAAGGGGGGGGGCAGTTTTTTTCAAACATAACTTTTATCAATTGAAAATATTCAATGAAAGACAGGTGACCCCCTCCCCCTTTTTTTGTTAGAGTAAAGTAAAAAAAAGGTAATTTAGTATTTTATGAAGAAAATTTAGGACTGAAAGTTGAAGTAGGACTCTACCGACGATGTATTGTTAATAAACAATAGTTATGCATAAGTGCATGCTTACAATATACATTTATTGACTGGGTTCGAGGGCAACATGTGTTTTGTCGGACCCAAGAACCAAACAGTCTGCTTGAGGCTATTGGGCCAAAAGCAGACAGTTTGGTTCGAGGGTCCGACAAAACGCATTTTGTCCGAGAACTCTGTCAATAAATATTTTGTTATACCTTTCATTTTATTTTATTTTTTTTTTTACATACATTTATTTTGTACTGTATTCCGTGATGTAACATCAGGTCTGTCACTGTTTAACACCAACAAATGAAAATGAGATTAAGCCCCGCCCATTCTGTGATGTAAGCAGTCCAACATCTCACCGAGCGGTCCCACTCAGTGTTCCAACATCGATTTTTTATGCCCGCTCAGCAAAACATTAAAAATGCTAGACTTTTTTGTATAGATTTATATAGGAACAAATATTTAAAGGTAGAACAAAATATATATTTTAAATGTTTTCTTTAAAACTGAGGGCACAGGAGTTTAAATTGCAAGGTGTAAAGTTTTTGATGCAGTTGAATAGCTCTCACTAATACATATCAGCATATTATGTTTGATAAACACCAGTCATCTTTTAAATAAATGAAATACATGTTCGAGATTTTCTAAGGAATCAATGTAGATTCATATAAAAATTGATCTCTGCTGAAGTTGACCATATGTTTTATATAAAATCTTTAATCCAAGGTGCACTTGTAATTAAATAAGGATGCCTTAATTATTTCCATGTGTTCAACTACATGTAACATATCTCTGCATTTGTAATACAGTTGAACTTCGTTTTCCTTGAACATTGATATCTTGAATACTATGGATATGTTGAACTGATTTAAAAAAAAAAACAAACCACTATTACATTCAATATCGCAAATCCCTGGACATCTTGATTTTTTTTTTATCAGACCCACTGAATTTGATATAACAAAGCTTGACTGCATTTAGACAGTGTGTTGTTATGTAGATAACCTGAATAAACAAAATAAACCCAGATTTCTCTTCATGCTGAGTAATTTTAATGCATATAGATATCCTAATAAAATAAATGTTAACTAAATGCTTTTACAAAATCAACCTGATTCTTTGTTACAAAAATGGCACTGACAAATGAATGTACATGTATAGGCACCAGAGAAAAAATGTACACATGAAATGATGATGTGAGTATGCATCAACTGATTTTTTTTATTCAAAACAAAAAATGTCCTGACAGGCGAATCAGTCCAAATTGTACAAAATAAACACACAAATATAACTGATATTAATGTGACATGCAGATAGTCTGTGAATGAGATATTGGTTTGCAGGCACAACCTATTTTAGCCCTCTCCCTAAAACAGGAAAAATGCAATCATGATCGGATATTTTTAATAAACAATTCATCAGTGCATCATTGACTCCCCGAATCACAGAATTTCAGCATCACACCCCTCTTTTCCTTCTCTATCACATGATGTTATCGGGGTTACAATAGGGATAAATTTTCTCAACTCAGTTTCCAATATTTTGATTTCCTTTATAACATACACTTTCTTTTCTTTGCCCTGAATGTCGTAAATATTAATCAGAGATTCTTCAAATGATTATTTTTTCCTCTCTTGTATCAAACAATATTTTTATTCATTTTTTAGTTTATTTTATAATTTAGCACTAGTTTCATATGATATAAATGATAATATCAGACTGGAATAAGCATTTCAATGAATTCAACTTTCAGACCTGACTTTTCTTTTCAGTTTGTTAGCAGATTGTTAGCAAATAACACATCATGAAATACATGTACATCATCCTTCAAGTGTGAATGTGGTGAAAATTTGGCTTTGTAAAAACATTGTATTAAGTCTGTATATTTCGTATTTCTATTGTCATAACTCTTACCCATGGAAAACGTGAACCTTTTTTTTTAATTTTAATTAAGGGGGCCGACTATAGTTTCCATTGCGCAATATTTCGCGTATCGTAGTAAAATGAAGCGGTAACCGTTTTAATGCAACTTTTTTTCACTTGATTATTAAAATTAAACAAAATTAAGAAATAATAGGCATTAAAATGTAATTACAATTTCATTTTTGATTTTTTAACCGATTGTGCAATTGATAGGTAGGTTGACGTCGTTGCAGTGTGTTTTTGACGTTATGATAATCTGTAGCTCTTAAAGAAAGGGGTATAATAAAAATATTATCAAACAAAAAGTTATGAACATACGCTCTTGAATTTAAAACATAGAAATTGTGTTTCTTACATATATGCTATAATATAGTATTACTCATCAAATATTAAAATTTGAACAAAAAGTCTATTGTAGTATTTGTATGATTTGCTTTAAAGTGCTAAAAATTGGCATTTGCTATATAATCCTATAGTAAATGTACCTGTATTTTGCGTCGGTCCCTCAAAAATACCTGGACGGTAGATTTCCCCAAAACTTTGCATATACACTGATGTTAATGTAAGTTATAATGAAGAGTTTCGCTATTGTAGTTTTCACACAATAAAACTATAGTCGGCCCCCTTAAATCTAGAATAACCTCCTTTTCATTTTTCTGTGTTCTTCTTATCCTGATATAGCATTAAATACCTTGTTTTTTTTGTGGTAAATAACAATGAGAAAATTAAGCGAAAAAATAACTTTCAGAAGGAGATCGACCTCCATTTGTTTGGAAACTACTTTTTAAAAACCCTGTAGCTTATTTATCTTGATATGTTTATCAATCAAACGAGAAAAGATAGAATTTGAGTTTTTATTTGAGGGCCATGATCCCAATACATTGAATTGTTATCAATCTTACACATATGGGTAAAAGAACTTAGTTGGTCTGTCTTGACTTGAGTGTATTAAATGTCTGATGCCATACGTACCTTCTTCATAAAAAGTATAGTGCACTGGAAAGAAATCTAATCTAAATGTACTATACGTGACACCTCCGACTTTGAAATTATCTATACAAAGTTCCTTAATGCATGTGATTCTTCGGATTTAACCTTCAAAGAAATGTGTTTTTCCTTAATCTCAGTGATGATAGATGTCTGTAATGTTCAAAGCTAAGGGAAGGGGACAATGCGAGATTGATGATCTTCAGACTTTGAACTGTTGAACTGTGTCACCTATAGTCATTTTGCTAAAAAGATTCAAAAAAATTAAAAAGGGGGGATGCTCCAAGTTCATTCAACGCAATAAAAGCTGCAAGAGAGATAACTCTAATATCAGATCGATAACAAACTCTGAACTGTGGAGAAGACAGGTCTAGAGCTCAGACTATGTAGATAGGATAAAAAAGAACTGACGAATAACTTTTATCACTCTACCAATGTGAGACAAGTTTTCTAGTGACTACAACGGTAATGATATTTAGAAATTCATTATAGAAACAGTTCTAGCAAATGTACTTTCGGTTTGTATATTTTCATGATAATTTTTCAATACCAATTTAGCCTGAAAGGTAATTTCCAATACCAATTTAGCCTGAAAGTTAAACTCAAATTAGTGAAATCTTATATGCAATAAAGTTGTTAAAGGTATAGATTCCAACATTAACAATTTGTTTTTTTAGAATACCATATCACATGTATAGTACCTTTATTATACACTGTTATAGAGTTATATACAATGAAAATAAAATTATGAATTAGATTCATTAAACAGCACAAATAATTATTAAATCATAAAAATTTAGGATAAGTTTTAATGATAAACAAATCTTTATTTACAGAAAATCTAAAAAAACTATGGATCCACACCTCAGTGCCCAGGATGTGATCAGATGTGACCTTTGTGAGATAGCTATAGTACAGATGTACTGTGATTTCTGTCATGTCAAACTCTGTAAACCCTGTATTGGAGAATACATTGCTGATGACTATAACAAACATCAAATTGTTCCATTCCAACAAAGAAAGTCAACCTTGATTTATCCCAAGTGTGCAACACATCCAATCAAATTATGTTATTTACAATGCAAGGAATGTAACTTTCCTGTTTGCTCCTCATGCTCTGCATCAGAACAGCAGGAAGGACATAAATACTTAGTCCTCGCAGAAATATACGACTCCATAGAAGAATGATATGGCAAAAGATACAGAGGAATTACAAAACATTATTTATCCTACATACAAAGAAATCACAAACGATCTAGAAACTCAGATTACTAACTTGGATGGAGAATATGAGAAACTTACAACACTGTTACAGAACATGGAAAACAATGGCACAGAGAAATTGACAATGTCATCAATGCCATGAAAAAAGAAATTGACACTTTTAAAGTAAAACACTTTGACATTTTGAAGAAACATGCAGAGGAAGTGAAACAAATACAGTCTCTTATTGAACAAACTCTGCTCAACCTGAAGGAAATAGAAGAATCAAATGAAGTATCCATGACAATGGAATACAGTTCTAGAAACAAAGAATTCAGCAAACTTCCTCAGTGATAAAGCAGTGACAGGTGATGGAGATCTAGTATACTCTGATGGGAAGAAAGAGACTGTTAATAAGGTTACAAATGGAAAGACAGAGAAGATGATCACACTACAGGATTGGACACCTTCAAAACTATGTGTCACCTCCTCTGGTGATCTCCTGGTCACCATGTTCAGTGATGATGAAACACAATCCAAGGTTGTCCGTTACTCGGGCTCCACAGAGA